>NC_053022.1:398341117-398360451 GCF_003073215.2 Triticum urartu | reverse complement strand
AGTCATAGGAACATGTATAAGTCATGAAGAAAGCAATAGCAACATACTAAACGATCGGGTGCTAAGCTAATGGAATGGGTCATGTCAATCAGATCATTCACCTAATGATGTGATCCCGTTAATCAAATAACAACTCTTTGTCCATGGTTAGGAAACATAACCATCTTTGATTAACGAGCTAGTCAAGTAGAGGCATACTAGTGACACTCTGTTTGTCTATGTATTCACACATGTATTATGTTTCGGGTTAATACAATTCTAGCATGAATAATAAACATTTATCATGATATAAGGAAATAAATAATAACTTTATTATTGCCTCTAGGGCATATTTCCTTCACTCTCTTTCTCTCTTTGCTCTTTGTGTTAGGTTCTCCTAGGGTGTTGTTTCTCTCCTATTTTTGTGCCCCTTCTTCCTCCCTTCGGATTGCACTCATTTGATCTTGGCTTGGGCTTAGGTGGTCGGGCGGTACAACCGGTACCACGAGCGGTTCTACCGCTGGTACCGGGTTGTGCCGTCCCAAGGGTTTCCGTTCGGTGCCTGGGCGGTTCCACCGCACAATCCCACGGTAACCCACGTCCGGTACTACCGGTTGTTGCCGTGCGGTACTACCGCTGCCTTCCAGGCACCGGAAGTACCGCCTCCATCCACCGGTCTGTACCAGACGAGCGGTACAACTGCTCCCCTAAGCGGTTCTACCGGGGCGTGCGTACGGGCCTATATATACTCGATGGGGCTGAAGGGTTGTCTTTTCCCTTCGTCCTCGTTCCTCTTTTTCTTGCCCTAGCCGCCGTCCATCTCTACCCCTGCCCCGGAGTGCGTCTCGCGCTTCGGATCCTTGGCTCTCCGTGGATTCTCTCCGTGGAGGCCTTCCGAACTCTTCCCATGGATGGTGGTAATGCCTCGTGTTCTTTGCCTCTAGATTTTTGTTTAGGGTTATTCCTTGCCTAGGGCTTTACCCATCTTTCCGCGTTTAGTGTTCGATCTATGGCTTAGAAGAGTTCTTTGTTAGCCTCCTGTCTTGTTTGCAGCACTTAGAATTCGGAATATTACTTGTGTGATTCGTATGCCTCGGTTAGATCTATCTTCCCTGGTAGTGCCACTGTCAGCGGTTCTACCGCCCCTACGGGCGGTACAACCGCTGGAGCGGTACTACCGGCGGAAGATACGGTACAACCGGAGTATATCAACCACTAAGCACTGTTCTATCTTCTCTGTTGTTGCAACTTGTTCCTTTTCTGCTAGTGGGTGCAATCCTCTCATCCTTGTTGGGTTTTTGTGTGTTCTTTTCATGTGTGTGTTCAGGTGGCTCTAGTTCTCGCTCTGCTCCTCGCAAGACCAAGAAGAGGGCACGAAGGACCTTGCGCCCGGTTGTGTCAGATGATGAAGAAGTTGTGATTCCCACCAAGCCCACTCGCCGTGAAAAGTCTGCAGCTGCTAAGCAACGTGTGGTCATGTCGTTGCATCGTCGGAAAGCCAAGGATTGGGAAGCCTACCGCTCAAAGAATCTGTATGAGGTTCCCATTACTCCCCGTTGGACCACTGTTCAGTTCCGGAATGAGATGCAAGTGCGGATTGTTCATGAACTCTTTGAGCACAACAAGAATAGATATGCCAAGCAGTGGACGATTGATTTTGATCATTGGAGGAACAACATGAAGTATTTTGGTGAGGCGTTAGCTCTCTGCGAAGAGTTTGATCTTGTCAAGATCGTGTCAGTCAACTGTGAGTTTGATGTTCAACTCATCCATCAGTTCTATGCCACGGTTCATTTTGGGGAAGATGATGCGCGCACTCTCACCTTCATGTGTCGCGATGAATCGTTTCACGTTCCCTGGAGGGCTTTCTGCAATGCTATTGGGTACGAGGATACCGGTCTGCAAGGAAGGGGTGGCATTCGCCCTCATGATTTTCCTGAGTCCATGCCTAAGGAGAATCTTGCCCCTCTGTACATTCGGGGCCGTGGGATTATTGGAGAATCCAAGGATTTGGAGAAGGTCTATGACATCATGCACCGAGTGTTCCGCAATGTGCTCTTGCCCAAGGTGGGCAATCAAGATGAAATTCATGGCTATCTGGTTGATTTGATGGTTGCTATGAAGACCATGGTGGGGACAGGGGCAACGTTTGATGTGTCAAATTGGCTGTGGCATGAGATGTACAACATGGTAATCTACCGTAAAGTCCCAATCTACGCTCCGTTTGTCATGTGCTTTCTGAACTCTGTGTGGGCTGTTCGTCATCCTGGAGAGCTCCTCACTTCTCCAGACAACCTCACTGTTCATGAGGTCAAGCTCCTTAAGAAGAAGAAGCATGCCGAGCCTCGCTTCCCTGAACATGCTCCTGAGGATGTCTGTGCTACTTCTGACGATGAGGACTTTGAGCTGGAGCCAGGGGCCAAGCCTTCGTGGGTGGCCAAACTTACTGCCAAGGTAAAGAAGACCTTTTGTCTCTAGGCTGACATCCAGAAGATGTATGAGGCACATGTCAATGAGAAGCTCGCACGGCGTCGCCAAATTGCAATGATGAAGCACCTCAACATGCAGGTTCAGAGTGGCTCTGAGAAGAGCATCACCCCAGAGGAGCGTTGGATCTCTACCCATAGCACCTAGACTGATGATGAAGCCCCTCCCCAGCCATCATCCTCGTTTGCAGCAGCTGACAATGCCATGGAAGAATCTGATCACGACGACGATGACGACTCTGATGATGAAGATCCAGATGCGACTGAGGAGTCAGAGGAGGACGCCTGAGCTTTGGGTCGCTAGCTTCGCTCTTTTCCTTTTTGGTGTCTTGATGCCAAAGGGGGAGAGGGTTCTATAGGTCTCGGGGATTTGCTTGGGTTGTTTTCTCTTGTTCTCGTGTTTTTGTGTTTGTTTATGGACTTGTTTCGTTCCGTGCTATGTGTGAGACTTGCTAGACTTGCTACTCCGTTCATTCGTAGGTCTTTATCATTATTATTGCCTCTAAGTATTATATTGTCTATCCTTTTGAGCTCAGAGTGATGAGTCTATAAAATCTAGGGGGAGTCTAGTCCTGAAAGTGTGCCCATGCTTTCTAACAGCTAGTACTTGTTGGGGCACACATTCAGGGGGAGTTCCGTCTAGATTTCATTGACTTATCTCTTGCAAATCGTGTTGTTGTCATCATCCACCAAAAAGGGGGAGATTGAAAGGGCATTTCCCTACTTTATGTTTTGGATGATGATGACAACCCTTTGTGGTCTAAACGTGTGCTATATGTTTCAGGTTCTCGATGCTTAGGCTTACATCGGATTGCTATTACCTCTCGAAGGAAAAGATCGAAGACGTGTCCTCTACGTTTTTATTTTCTTTGGTCGTAGAGTACCCGTACTATCAAGAGGGAATCCTCATTAGGAAGCTCTGGGGGAATCAATTCACGTACACTTTTCTCACCCTCTCTTTGCCTTCCTCAGGTGTGTGTGAGAGAGAGAGTTTTCCTTGCCTCTTCCCCTCTTTCCTGCTCACTGTTTCTGCCCAGCGGTTGTACCGCTCTCTGGAGCGGTTGTACCGCTGGGTCTTGTCGCTCACCAGCTTTTGCTCGAGCGGTTGTACCGCTGCCTCCGGGCGGTGGTACCGCCACCATGCTCTGCAACAGCTAGGGCGGTGGTTCCGTCCATGTACCGCTCAAGTACCGCTCTCGCCTCTGGTTTGATGCTGTTCTTGGGCGGTAGTGGCCCGGTTGGTCCGGTCATTCCGCGATGACTGGTACCACCGGTGGTCCGAGCGGTTCTTCCGCTCAGAACTTAGCCGCCCAAGAGCTCAAGGCCATGCGGTTGTTCCAGCCAGGCACCGCCCAAGTACCGGTCAAGCTCCTGTTTTGATGCGGTGGTTGTGCGGTAGCCAGGCGGTTAGTCCGGTTATCTTTCTTAGCCGGTACTACTGCCCGCCTGTCCGGTTGTACCGCTTGGTAGGGTTCTGCTGTTACACCGTGAGCCCCGGTTGTACCGGGACGAGGACTGGTTGTATCGCTGCAGTGCAAAAACGCAGTAACGGTTGGAATTGTGGGGAGACTACTTAAGGGGGCTTCTCCCACCTACCACTCCCACCTTTGACCTCTCTCACTCCACCATTGATGCCCTTCAAGGTCTCTTGCCCGATCTCTCTCTCTCTAGCCACTCAAACTTGTTGATTTGCTAGGGATTGAAGGAGGAGACCTAGATCTACACTTCCACCAAAGGATATTTGGTTCCCCCATACTTTCTTGTGTGGATTTTGTTGCTCTTGGGTGTTTGAGCACCCTAGACGGTTGAGGTCACCTCGGAGCCATATTCCATTGTGGTGAAGCTTCGTGGTTTTGTTGGGAGCCTCCAATTAAGTTGTGGAGAGAGCCCCAACCTTGTTTGTAAAGGTTCGGTAGCCGCCTTCAAGGGCACCAATAGTGGAATCACGGCATCTCGCATTGTGTGAGGGCGTGAGGAGAATACGGTGGCCCTAGTGGCTTCTTGGGGAGCATTGTGCCTCCACACCGCTCCAACGGAGACGTACTTCCTCTCAAAGGGAAGGAACTTCGGCAACACATCCTCGTCTCCACCATCTCTCCTCTTGGTTATCTCGTGCCTTTATTTAAGCAAGCTTACTTGTTTCATATCTCTTGCTTGCTTGTGTACCTATCCTCGTTGCATCATATAGGTTGCTCACCTAGTTGCATTTCTAGACAACCTTTTTGATGCAAAGTTTAACTTGTTAAAGAAAAGCTAAAAATTGTTAGTTGCCTATTCACCCCCCCTCTAGTCAACCATATCGATCCTTTCAGTTGCGATCCCCTATACTTGTGGGTTATCAGTGACCGCCCCCAAGGGCCGCCATTTGTACGGGTTCGGTGACTGCCCTCAAGGGTCCCTTAGTGGAATCACGACATCTTGCATTATGCGAGGGCGTGAGGAGATTACGGTGGACCTAGTGGCTTCTTTGGGAGCATTGTGCCTCCACACCGCTCCAAATGGAGATTAGCATCCGCAAGGGTGTGAACTTCGGGCTACACCGGCGTCTCCGTGTGCCTTGGTTATCTCTTACCCGAGCCCTTTACTTATGCACTTTACTTTGTGATAGCCATATTGTTCTTTGTCATATATCTTGCTATCACATAGTTGCTTATCTTGCTTAGCATAAGTTGTTGGTGCACATAGGTGAGCCTAGTTGTTGTAGCTTTTGTGCTTGACAAATTAACGGCTAGGATTATTCTGCATTTGTTCAAGCCTAAACTGTAATTATTTTAAAAGCACCTATTCACCCCCCTCTAGGCGACATCCACGACCTTTCAATTGGTATCAGAGCCTCGTCTCTCTTTGTTAGGCTTAACCGCCTAGAGAGTAAAGATGTCGAGTAGGGGATTAGGATTCTCTGACACTTAGTTTCGATGGCACAAATTTTAATGTTTGGGTAATTCGTGTGCTTAATCTCTTTAGGGTCATGGACCCAAATTTAGAGCGAATTGTAGATATGGGTTTTTCTCCTCCAAAGGATCCCCAAAGATTATCTTTAGAGGATGAGAAAAACTCTTATCTCAATGCTCAAGCTTCTAATGTGTTGTTCGATGCTTTGAGCAATGTAGTTATATTTCAACTCATGCCGTTCTGGGATGCTCATGAGTTGTGGACAAAGCTTCAAGATAAATATGGTGTGTCCAAGATTTGTGGGGATGATTGTTCTCCCTCCACCTTCGGCCGTATTGTGTTCTCAACTTCTTCTACTTCACCTACATGTGGTTTTCCACAAGGTAATGAAATGGTGATAGTATGCCTATTGTGGATGATCCTTCATCACTATCTTATTGTAATGCATCTTCTTTGCACTTTAACACTTCGATAACCCTACATGTTTCTCATGCTTGTGTTGATAGTCCATGCATATCTTATAGAAATTGCTTGACTAAATTTCATGATGATATGCTTGCTATATCTTGTTGCCATGATAAAAATGCTTGTATGTCCTCGAGTTGTTGTGCTAACAATGTAGAGGAAACCCAACACTTCATGGAACAAGATGTAGTTTTAAATGGTGCTTCAAGGGATCTTACATCATCATCTATTGTGGTTTGCCTTATGGCCAAGGCTTCAAAGGTATCTCCTACCTTGAACCCCAATATGTCTCTTGTTGATGATGTTGATGCTAATAATGATGAGGATAATGATGAAGAGAATGATAATGTTGCCTCCTTAAAAATTAAGGGGGAAATGATTTTTAAAGCTCTTCATAAGAATAAAATTGCTTGTTCTAACTTCATGGAAATCATGTCTATTGCTATTGAGGGCAAGAAATATATAGAGGAGTTGGAATCTCATCTAGAGGAGCTTGAGGTCGCCATTGAAAAAATGGAAGGTCATGAGCGTGATTACGCTAATGAGATTGCGAACCTCTCTCAAGCTCTTGAACTTGAACAAACCACCAAGGAATCTCTTGAGGAGACTTTTGCTCTAGAATTATCTAGAGTGAAGGAATCTCATGATAGAGCTCTTGAGGTGGCCAATGATTTTGAAACTAAAAATGAGAAGCTTGAAGTTGCGCATGCTAAACTTCTTGAGGACTTTGGGCACCTCGAAAATGGCTCAAGGATCATTAAGAGTGAGTTCATCAAACTCACCGAGTCTCATGCACAACTTAAAGCTTCATATTTAAAAGAGCTTGCCAAGTCGTCCTCTCCTATTGTTGTTAATGATGATGCTTGTGCTACTAACCCTATTACTTGTGAAACATCCATTTTGAAGGAGAATGTTGAGCTTCGGGCTCAACTTGAGTTGCTATCTAGCAATTACGGGAAATTGGAAGAAATCCATGAAAGCTCTCAAGCTCTCATGATGATCTTCTAGTATCCCATAATGTGCTAAAGATAGCTCATGAGGCCATGATTGCTAAGGTAACATCTAGTGAGCCTCATGTGGATACTAGCACTACTTTTAGTCAAAATGCTATATTGCCTTGTGCTAGTCCTCGTGATTCATCCATGCATAACATTGGTACATCTTGTGATGAATTGCTTTCCTTGCCTTGTTGCTCTAGCGATGAAGCTTATACTTCCTCTAGTGCTTGTGTTGATACTAACCATGTAGAGGAAATCAAAGAGCTCAAGGCCCAAGTCACTTCTTTGAAGAAAGACTTGGAAAAGTGTCATGAAGGGAAATCCACACTCAACAATATCTTGAGTGTGCAAAAATCCCCCAATGACAAAGGTGGACTTGGATTCAACTCCAATAAGAAGAAGAAGTCCAAGATGAACAAGAAGAAGGGCCAAGAACAAGTCAAGAATTCGGCCAAGATTGTTTGCTTCAAGTGCAAGATTGAAGGGCGTCATGTTAGATCTTGCCCATTGAAGAAGAAGGCAATTAGTGACAAGCAACAAGGGAAGCGGCCACAAGTTCATTCTCATACTCAACCTCAAGTTGAAGAAAGGCCTCTTCCCAAGAAAACTCAAGCTAATGCTTCTCAAGTTGAGAAATCAAGTGAGAATAAAGTGAAGAGTAGATGTTGCTACCTATGTCGTGAGAAAGGTCACCTTGCTTCCTCATGCACTAGTGGTAACTTATCCAACCCAATTATTATTGATGATATCTATTCTCTTGGGAACGATAAGGTTGGCAATGTGTTTGCCAAGTTTCTTGGTACTCAAAGTGGTTTCAAGCAAAGAACCATTTGGGTTGCTAAGCCTATTGTGACTAACCTCTTAGGACCCAACTTGGTTGGGGTCCAACAAGCTCAAACTTGATCAATAGGTGTTGATGGAGGGCATTGGAGACTTGGCTACATTATGAAGAATTAAGGGGACTTCATCATTCTTATTGTCTCAAGCCAAGTCAATTGGGTTATCAAGTTTCTATACTATATCCAATGTGCCTCCTTCCAGTAACTTGTACTTAAATTATTTACATTGAAAGTTACTTGCCCCTTTGCATGTTGTGGTTTTGTTCCTTGCATGTGTTTGTATATGTTGTGTCTCCAAATTGCTTATTTGTTGGTTTGCACATCATGTACATGTGTGTAATACGTTGAGCCTTTGTGCATCTTGGTTGTATCTTAGTTGGATCTTGTGAGAGATTAATGGAAAATCCCATTTTTGGGAAGTGATGTGCTTTGTGCACCTCACAATCCTATAAATATGTGTACATGAGTAATACCATCTAGTATTGATATTACAAGATTATCTAGTCACTATGTGGTATGTCTTCTCATGAGAAATTCAAATTCTAAATAATCCATTAACTATCTCTTGTTGGATCTTTTTATTTGCCTCTTGTGTATCTTTAATTGGTATCACATTATGGGGGAGTAATATGCTATGTGCATATTACAAGCCTAGAAAATGTGTACATTTGAGATATTGTCACCTAGAATTGATATTGCAAATTATCTTATTCCTAGGTGGCATGTTATCTCTACAATTTGCAATTTGGTTGTGCTTGGTGTGAAGATGACATTGGATATCCTTGCTTTCTACCACCGGAAATTATTTCCATTTACTTCTTGTCTTTTGACAATTGGTACTCACTTATGTGTGGTAGAACTTATTGATCATCTTTACATTGGCTTTTGCTTTTATTTGCCTTCTCTCTTGCCAAGGTTTGTGTCAACTCCCATTGTCTTCCTTACCACTTGTGGATCTTGTTAATCTCTTGATCTTGTTTAGCGTTTTCTAGATATAGTGAAAGTGGTGATCCCACCTTGTGCATTTTGTATTCAAATGCAAATTATCTATAATGCACTAGTATTGGGGGAGCTATCCTATTTTCTATAAAACACTCATCTTGTGATCCTTGTCAAGTGTGTGTTGGTGGAAGGCAAGCCGTTTTCTTTTTGGTACTTTGTGCCATCATGAAACTTTGTAGAGAGCTTGGTTTGTTTGGAACCATCCTCTCTTTTGGGAGTTTGATATCTTTTATTTAGTGTGTATCAATGGATATCTCATTCCTCGATGTATCTATTATGGACATCCTCCAAGTGTTGATTTATTCATTTGGTATCTTTTTTTTCACTTGGTTTTTTTGTCAATTGGTTTCGGTTCTTGAAAGTCTTTAGCATACATATTTACTTCATGTATTTTCTTTGGCATGCTTTCTTTCTCTGATCCAATATATAGGGGAAACTCCACCAAGTCTCAAATTGGATGAGATGTGCATGAAATTCATGTCCATATCTATACGCACATATTTATGTGGAGTTTGTCCTATGTATATTGGTGTCTAACTCTTTGGTCCCAATGAGTTTGGGTACCATTTTGTTTGTGTTGTTGTTCTAGGAACAATTGGAGATGCATTGGATGCTCGGCTCACTCAAAAGGAAGGTGGTGTCACCATGTGCTTATTGGAGTCAAGCTAGGATGATCAATGAACTACTATCTACTACCTTCATTTGGTTTGTTCTACACCCTTGCAATGATATCTCGGTAACAAGTATTTATCCATGCACTCTTTTCTTGCATTCAACCTTGTGTAGGTTGCATCTTGGCATGATATTCATTTCATATCTTGTGATACTTGTTTCCTTTCTCAAAGCATCCCAACGATGATCTCATGTTGCTAGTTGTGATGTCTTTGATGGTTGTGTGGTAGGAATTCATTTATATACAATAAGACCATATCTAGCCTTGTGCTATGCTTTCAAGCAAATATCTTATTGGTATATTTATGACTTCCTTGTGGATATCTTGTTCTTTCCTTTTTGTAACTATTTCGTGTGTACATCCTTCTTTGTGGATTCATCTACCTAGAAATCTTATACACTTGAGATAAGTTGCATTTCTAGTTGATAACCCTCTCTTTCACATCCACCATTTATTTCTCATGTTATTTCTTTGGTGGCTCCGTGAAAGTGTGTGCCTTGAGTGCGGGTCATATCTCGTTGCATCTTGATGCACTCTTTTGTGGTGAATATTATTTTTCTCTTGCTTGTTATGATGAGGCTTTTGCCAATTTAATTGGTATCCCTCCTCTTAACTAAGCTTCCTTTTATATCTTCACCATGGGTTGTCACAAGCATAGGTTCTTTATATGCTTATTAGTAAGCTTGTGAACCTGTTTACTAGTTGGGTGCGGGAATGACATGCCTTGCACCGTGTATCTCATTCTTTCAAGACTGTATTGATGCTTAATGCTCATCCATACATTAGTCTTCTCAAGTGCATTGCCTTGACTCACACACATCGGTTTTGGTTGAGCCTATCCTTAAGTTGCCTCTTTTACATGTTGCTCAACCATGTGTTTGTTGCAAGTGCTGGGCTTAGTTTCCTATATGCTCACTTGCACTTGTTGTAAGTTTCTATTGATTTTGGGGGAGCTATGATCCTATTTTGTGTACTGTGTATCCAAATACAAAAATTCTTATGTGTGCACAAATCATGAGGAGCTTCTCTAGTTTCTTTATAACACTCCTTTGCTCATATCGTAATATCCTTTTTCTTGTGGCTCATAGGATCTTTGGTCTAGTTGGTTCAATTGATATCCTTTGATTGCTTGCTTCAATTGGTATCTTTTGATTGCATGATTGCTTGTTTCTCTCTTTGCTATGTCTTTGTGGCATATCATTCTTTTGCAATCTTTGGGCCTCAATATAGTCTGTCTTCCTCCAAGTATTTACCGTTGGATATGTGTATTGCATTCCACTCTCTTGTTGAGAAATACACAATTTATGGAGGAACACTTTTTATATTGGCCTTCTAAGCTTTTCTCCCATTTTGGCAATCGATGCCAATGGGGGAAAGTTTCAGAGAGTTTTGTGGATAAGTTTAGAGAGTTATTTCTTCTTGCTTTGGTTTTGTTCCTAAGCATTTTCATCTCAAACACATGCATTATTGGTTGTTGCATTGCATGGTGATGCATAATTCCTTATATAAACTCTCTTGAAAGTGATTGTCATCAATTACCAAAATGGGGAGATTGAAAGGACATGCGGTGCCCCCATGTGTGGTTTTGGTAATTGATGATAATCTCTATGGACTAACGGTTGCCTTGAGTTATATTTGAAGGATTTGTCCATAGGATTGTCTTGAAGTAAATGTGTTGGTTTCAAGGAGTTTATGAGATGGCCAAAGTGCTTTTCAAGGAATTATCCAAAGATTGGTCATGCGAGAGTTGAGCTTATTGCAAGCATGCCTTGAAGAAGAAGATTGTGTGATCATTCATGTTTACCTTCAAGACATCATCCAAATGAAGCGAGTTGGAAATATTCAAGGTTGATCAAGACTAAGTCAAGAGTGAATCAAGTTGATCAACTCATAAAGCGTAAAAGAAGTACCGAGAGGGATCAAGTGATCCCATGGTATGGTAAGCATCGTCCATTACGCTTTGTGTACTAACGCATGGTCTACGCGAGAGTTCTTTGTGGGGTTAGGTATGTTTCCATGGTCTTGCGTCAAGAGGAAGATCTCATACAACCCATGGAGGATGACATCAAGTGGTGATCGTCATCAAGTTTGCAGTGTGCAAGTTCAAGTGGAGCAACACAAAGAGTGGCTCACCCATAATGGAGTATGGGGGATCAATCAAGCTTGAAGCTGCTTGTCGTCCATTGTGGTGTCAATGGAATTGTGAGATGTGCCGAAGAGTGGCTCACCCATAGTGGAGTATGGGGGAGCAATCAACTAATCTCCATCGAGCCAACACAATCAAGAAAGGTGGTCCACTTGAGGAAGTCAAGATCGTCATCATCTAGCTCAAGTGGACCATGTGCAAGGCAAAGATTTGCCCTTGATAGGTTTTCTATTTTACCGGTCTCATAGTGGTAGTTGGGAGACCGGGTTGTAGGATCGATTGCCGTACTATCAAGGGGGGATCTCTAGTGAGTAGCTTGATCGTTTCGTTCGTCGAGAGCTCAATCCATTGCATCATTGCATCATCTCTCTTGTTTCTTGTTTGGTTCTTCTCCTTGTGAGATTTGGATCTCATGGTCATCTTCTTGACAAGCTCGAGTTCATCAAAACCGATTTCTTTTTAATCTTCTTTTGTGTTTTCGGTGTTGGAGTTTTTACTGGTCTTAATTGAGAAAGGGTTCTCACCATTTTATTTTGGGTATTTTCTCAATTTCTATTTCTTGATATTTCTATCAAGATTGTGTTTGCTCTTGTCCTTAGCTTTCCAACAAACTTGATTTCGTCGAATTCGGAGCTCGTATGCGAAAGTTGTGGTTGTTTTGATATTACCTGTTTTACACAGAGAGGTTGTACCGCCCCATAGAGAGGTTGTACAACCGGTGTTTGGAGCAGTTGTACCACTCCAGAATTGGTCCAAAGGTTGTACCGGGCTGGTTGTACCGCTTATTGCCTGTTACCAGTTGTACCGGTGCTCATAGCGGTTGTACCGCTCCTATGTTTTTTGCACATAACGGGTCAGATTCGTGGGGGCCTATTTAAGGGGGTCTTCTTCCCCAATGGTTCCCCATCTCTTGAGCTCATTTTTGCCCCCAATGTTAACCTTCTTTGAGCTTGCTAACTCTCAATCCCTCCATGGATTCTTGCTAGTTTTTGAGGGAAGAGAGAGGAGATGGCAATGCACACTTCCACCAATCACTTTCTCCTCTATGTGAGGGGAACCCCTTGGATCTAGATCTTGGAGTTCTTGGTGTTCTCCTTCTTATTCTTCCTCTCACTTTCCTCCCTAGCATTAGTTGCTTTGGTGGGATTTGAGAGATAAGGACTTGGGCACTGTGTGCCCTTGCCATTGCATTTGTGCATCGGTTTGAGTTCTCCACGGTGATACGTGGAAGTTACAAGTTAGAAGCTTATTACTCTTGGGTGCTTGATATCCTTGAGCTACCGCCCCCAAGGGTTGCCAATCAGTGTACGGGTTCGGTGACCGCCCCCAAGGGTCACCATTTGTACGGGTTCGGTTACCGCCCTCAAGGGTCCCTTAGTGGAATCACGACATCTTGCACTGTGCGAGGGCGTGAGGAGATTACGGTGGCCCTAGTGGCTTCTTAGGGAGCATTGTGCCTCCACATCGCTCCAAACGGAGATTAGCATCCGCAAGGGTGTGAACTTCGGGATACACCGTCGTCTCCGCGTGCCTCGGTTATCTCTTACCCGAGCCCTTTACTTATGCACTTTACTTTGTGATAGCCATATTGTTCTTTGTCATATATCTTGCTATCACATAGTTGCTTATCTTGCGTAGCATAAGTTGTTGGGGCACATAGGGGAGCCTAGTTGTTGCAGGTTTTGTGCTTGACAAATTAACGACTAGGTTTATTCTGCATTTGTTCAAGCCTAAACCGTAATTATTTTAAAAGCGCCTATTCACCCCCCTCTAGGCGACATCCACAATCTTCCAGTTAGGGATACCAGAGATAGATTACAATAAGGGATAAAGAGATCCTGCCTATTCTTGACTTGGAGGGTACACACGGCTTCATAGATCTCCTATCATTATGCGGATTCGCCAGTCCGGCCCATATTCGATGGGCCGGCATCCCGAGGACCCCTCAGTCCATAACTCCCTCAGTAGCCCCCTGAACTTGCCTCCAACGCCAAGGCTTGTTTCTGGCATCCACTCACCCAATAGTCTTCGGCTTGCGAGGCGAGTTCTTCAGTGTGCTTTGTTTATGTTCGGAACCAAGTGATGCCCGAAACCTAAAACGGCTATCTTCCTTAGCAACGAAGGCAAAAATAATAATAAAATTGTTCAAGTGTAAACAATGCCTTCGCCTGACAACTTTTTCTCTTGCAACGAAGAGTCGCGTCTGGTCATAACGCCGAGCAGTTACTATTTCTCGAAGCGCGGCTCGAGACTAACGCCACGTTTGGCACGTCTTCTCGAGGTGGAGATCGTGTCCTGCCTTTCGGGGGATATGATCAATGATTTCAATTCCCCTCCCCACACATAACGTTGCGGGCATATTGGGAAGTGGAAGAGCCAATGGCGTGGAAAAAGGGACCCCTGGCTCAACATATAAAGGGGGAGCTACTGTAGTCAGCATCCCATGCCTTCTTCCACCTTCCGCTCATGCAAATCCTCAAAGCTCCAGCGCCCCGTTTCTCTTCCTCCATAGAAAATCCTACTCCGTACCCATCCATGGCTGGATTCGGCGCTAACGGGAAGTGGGACGCCTCCACCATCACCGACGGCGACATCATGAAGCTAAAAGAGGCCGGCTATTTGTCGGCCGACATTACCCATCAGCCCCCCGAAGAGGGCCAGATCATCCCTATGCCCGAGCCGGGCGAAAGGGTCGTATTCCTCCTCATTTCCTTAGGGGGCTTGGATTTCCCCTGCACCCCTTTGTGCGGGGGTTGATGTTCTTCTATGGTCTAGATTTTCATGATCTAGCCCCCAACTCCCTCCTCCACATCTCGTCCTTCATTATATTTTGTGAGGCCTTCCTCAGAGTCCAGCCACACTTTGGCCTGTGGCTAAATGTATTCAACATCAAGCCCAAGGTGGTTGGCGACGAACAGGCGGACTGTGGCGGGGCCATGCTCAACAAGCTGACGCGGGTCCAGTGGCCAAAGGGCCACTTTGTTGACACCGTCAGAATGTGGCAGAAGGAATGGTTCTATATCACCGAGCCACGGGGAGCCGGCTGGGCGGTGGCTCCCGCATTCAGATCCGGACCCCCTACCAGGCTTGCATCATGGATCAACAAGAGCCCAGACTGGGGGTCCGCTGACGATTTGAAGGTGCTAGAGAAGCGCGTTGTCAGCGTAATGGAGACCGACGTGAAGCTAGTTGACGTGATTCATATCATGCTCCATCGTCGACTCCTCCCCTGCCATGAGAGGGCCAAGCCGATGTGGGAGTACGACCTTGAAGATTCAGCCATCGTGTAGCACCTCTTCGGCACGACCCATAAGAAAGTGTGGGGCCAGCTATTCAAGTCACAGAAGAACTGGCCGGTTGAAGGGGAGGACATCAGCCTCGATGCTGCAAACCCTCCAAAGAAGGTGAGCGATACTTGTCTTAACATGAGTTCAAACATTTGCATCATACGGTTTGAACCAAACCTTTTAATGTGGATTTTGTAGGGCTGGCTCACTGTAACACCCCGAGAATCATGCTGCAGTAACTCCACACTAATGATGCCAAGTCATCATCATTATGCCCTAAGAAAAATGATTAAGAAATATTTCAACCCCAATTTCATTTTTTATATATGATACAAAATATTAATTGTCCAAACAGCAAAACAAAAGTGTCCAGAATATTGCAAAAAATCCCAAAGCTATTATATAAATAAAACCAACATTAGTGATTTCCCAAAATTTACCCTAGCAACCAAAATAGTGGAACCGCAATAATTTAAATGACCTTTTCAATTTCTAATAATATTTGAACTCTACAAAATGCTCTGGAACTTTTTGAGCAACACTACACTATTGTCCATATTTTATGTGGCAAGTATTATATTAAACAAAACTCCTTTAGTATCCCAAAATAATACAAAATAGTAGCAGAAATAAGAAAAACAGTAGAGAAAAAGTAAATGACCTAATCTACAGTACACTAGGCCCATGTGGGCTGGGAAAGGCCCAGCCCACCTCCCCCAGTCATCCCCTTCCTTGTACAGACAAAGGGCATGGCGGCCATCCACCGGCTCCATTGCCGGCAGGGTGCACGCGCCGTCCATCCGCTACCTCCCTGCCGTCTATAAGACCATCCCGACGCCCTGGACGAACCCTAGTCGTCCACCCCCTTTCCCCCGCGCCGTTTTCTTCCTCTCTCGCACACGCCCGAGCTCCGCCCGCCATGTCCATCGTCATCTTCGTGTCCATTGTCCACCTTATCGGCTGAGGCCTCTGCAGTAGCTTATTGTGCTCCGTCTACATCGACTTTGAGGAGCAGCTCGAGCGGGAGATCACCTCAACGCAGGGATCGACGTCGTCTTCTACCTTTGGCCATCGTCACGCCATCGACGATTGTCGTCGTTGTGCTGCTACTAAGCTTTCATCGGGCCACCGTGTGCCTCCGCGTTGAGCTTCCACTCGTTTCCCCCTCCCCTGAACTCGCCCTCTGTCTCCTGCTATCGCTACCATCGTCACCGTAGTTCGTCACCGCCGTTGCACTTGCTGTCGTCACCTCCTCCTGGACGGCCAAGCACGTGGGCGTGCTCAGGGCCTTGTGGCGATGCCGTTCGTGTCCTCGAACCTCTGTGCAGTTCCCTACAACCACGACCCCGAGCTTGATCGAGCTAGGTTACCGCCACACTCCGCCCGCTCACCCGAGCTCCCCCGCGCGCACCCATAAGCTCCAGCCACCCCCTAGACGCTCCGCCGCGCTCCTCCCACTGGACCACGCGACCTGTGTGCGTTCCGCGAACCGCCCGCCCGGCCAAAGGCGATCGAGTGTGTTGGGAAATGTGGTGCACCCCCGCAGGGAAGTTTATCTATTCAAATAGCCGTGTCCCTCGGTAAAAGGATGACCCGGAGTTGTACCTCGACCTTATGACAACTAGAACCAGATACTTAATAAAACACACCCTTCCAAGTGCCAGATACAACCCGGCGATCGCTCTCTCACAGGGCGACGAGGAGAGGATCGCCGGGTAGGATTATGCTATGCGATGATACTTGGTGAACTTACCATCTACTCTCTTCTATATGCTTCAAGATGAAGGCTGCCAGAAGCGTAGCCTTCGATAGGACTAGTTATGCCCCTCTTATTCTAGCATTCTGCAGTTCAGTCCACAAATACTACCCATTTCATCGATACCAATGCATATGTAGTGTAGATCCTTGCTTGCGAGTACTTTGGATGAGTACTCACGGTTGCTTTCCTACTTCTTTTTCCCCTTTTCCCAGTTACTGCGATCATATGATGGAGTCCAGGAGCCAGAGGATCCCGAGGATGGTTCTACACAGAGTTTGACTGTGAGGAGTAGTTAGGAGGTCCCAGGCAGGAGGCCTTGCCTTTTTGATTGTTGCTACTTTTGTGCTAGCCTTCTTAAGGCAAACTTGTTTAACTTATGTCTGTACTCAGATATTATTTTTTCCGCTGACTCTTGTGCATTCGAGCTTATGTATTCAAGCCCTTGAGGTCCCTGGCTTGTAATATAAAGCTTGTATTATTTTGTTTTGTGTCTAGAGATGTGTTGTGATATCTTCCCGTGAGTCCTTGATCTTGATCGTACACATTTGCGTGTATGATTAGTGTACGGTCAAATCGGGGGTGTCACACTTGCCAAGGCCGAGAAGATCAACGGTTCGGCGCCGCTGCCAGAGGGGCCTCGATTCGAATCTAGAAAAGTTGTTGGTCGTGGTGCCCTACAAGGCGCCCGACAAGAAGGGCAAGAAAGCGGAGGGACCGGAGGCCAGTGAGGGCCTCTTCCATAGGGCTCGTTCGGGCAATCGGTCTGGAGACGTTGCGGCCTCATTCGTACAGGATGGAGACGAGGATGAGGACGAGGAGGAGAGCGCCTCCTCGCACTCCAAAAAGAGGGTGGCGTCCGAAGATGTCGAAGAGGTTCAACCCTCAAGTTCTGAAGAGGCAGTGCCGACCCAAGCTGGTCTTGTCTGACAACTCGAATGAGGAGTCCGAAGCGTCCGAGGAGATCCCATAGAAGGGACCCAGGGTCAAGCCTCCGTCCAGCAGGTATGGATCCATATTTTCAACTACCTCGTTTTTCAGTAATTCATTCTGATTGGAGGCTAACTCTTCAAAATTGTATCCCTCCATGTGACTGCCCCACCGAGCAAACCTCGGAGGGGACGTCCCCACCCGCCGATCTGGTGGACAACGGGTCCATGTCGCGATCTGTGCCTCCCCCGATCCCGGAATAGATCGGGGAGGTGTTATCCTGAAGGACTCTCCTCCTCCAAACACAGAGGGGGAGGTTGACATCGTAATGGCCGAGGCTAACACCTTGGTCGCCGAAGACCAGGAGGGCGCATCCATCCTGGCCGATGCGGGAAGGGAGTCCGGACCACCCGGACCCCCTCAACCGTCCGCTGATACGTCTTCAACGTATCTATAATTTGTGATTGTTCCATGCTATTATATTATCCATCTTCGATGTTTTATATTCTATTTTATATTATTTTTTGGACTAACATATTAACCTAGAGCCCAGTGCCAGTTTTATTTTTTCCTTGTTTTTGAGTTTCTCAGAAAAGGAATACCGAACGTAGTCCAAACGAGCTGAAACTTCACGACGATTTCTTATGGACCAAAAGAAGCCCACGAAATATCGGAGATGGACCGGAGGAGCCACGAGGCATCCACAAGGGTGGAGGGCGCCCCTGCCTTGGCGCTGCCTCGTGGACCCCCCTGACTTGAAATCGACGCCAAAAATTCCTATAAATCCAGAAACCCCCAGAAAGAAACCTAGATCGGGAGTTCCGTGCCGCAAGCCTCTGTTGCCATGAAAACCAATCGGGGGCCCGTTCCGGCACCCTGCCGGAGGGGGAAACCATCACTGGTGGACATCTTCATCATCCCGACGGTCTCCATGAAGAGGAGGGGGTAGTTCACCCTCGGGACCGAGGGTATGTACCAGTAGCTATGTGTTTGATCTCTCTCTCATGTTCTTGATATGACACGATCTTGATGTACCGCGAGCTTTGTTACTATAGTTGGATCATATGGTGTTTCTCCCCCTCTACCTTCTTGTGATGAATTGAGTTTTACCTTTGAGGTTTCACTATTATTAGATTGAATACTATTATGGATCTGAGAACACTTGATGTATGTCTTGCATGGGATACCCCTGGTGACAGTAGGGTGTTCTATTGATTCACTTGATGTATGTTTTGGCACTCAACTCGCGGATTACCGAGGTGACATTGGGCTAATCTATGCATAGGGGTTAATGCACGTTTTCGTCCTTGTTTCTCTGTTAGGAATCTTGGGGCACTCTTTAAGTTTCTTTGTGTTGGATTGAATATTATGAATCTGAAGTTGTTTGGTGCATATCGTATAATTGACCCACGGATACTTGTGGTGACATTGGAGTATCTAGGTGACATTAGGGTTGATTGGTGTGTATCATATGGTGTTATTTTACTATGAACTCTAGGGTTGTTTGTGACACTTATAGGAATAGCTCAATGGATTGATCGGAAAGAATAACTCTGAGGTGGTTTCGTACCCTACAAGCAATTTCATCTTATGTTCTCCGTGATAGGAACTTTGGAGTGACTTTTGTAGCATGTTGAAGAATTGCCATATGATTTATTTATGTTATCATTGTTGAGAGAACTTGCACTAGTGAAATTATGAACCCTAGGCCTTGTTTCCAAGCATTGCAATACCGTTTTCGCTTACTTTTGTTACTAGTTACCTTGTTGTTTTTATATTTTAAGATTACAAAAACCTATATCTACCATCCATATTGCACTTGTATCACCATCTCTTCGCCGAACTAGTGCACCTATACAATTTACCATTGTATTGGGTGTG
>NC_053022.1:398250907-398340117 GCF_003073215.2 Triticum urartu | reverse complement strand
TTCAAAACGTCTTTGAAGTCCCGGTTCTAAGCCGTAAAGCATGGTGCACTAAACTATCAAGTAGTCATCATATCGAGCTTGCCAAACGTTCATAACATCTATATTTGCTCCTACAATAGGTATGTCACCTAGCAGTGCATTAAGGACATAATTTCTTCTGTGCAGCAATGAGGATAATCCTTAGATCACGGACCCAGTCTGCATCCTTGCTACTATCATCTTTCAACTTAGTTTTCTCTAAGAACATACCAAAACAGGGGAGCTACAACGCGAGCTATTGATCGACGACATAATTATGCAAAAACTACTGAGACTAAGTTCAATTAATCAAATTACTTAAGAATTCCCACTTATATAGACATCTCTCAAGTCATCTAAATGATACGTGATCCAAATCAACTAAATGATGTCTACTATGCAACTTTATTCTTGTAGCCACGTGTTGGGACTCCAAGCGTAGAGTTATGTAGGACAGTAGCAATTTTCCCTCAAGTGGATGGCCTAAGGTTTATCAATTGGTGGGAGGCATAGGATGAAGATGGTCTCTCTCAAACAACCCTGCAATCAAATACAAGAAATCTCTTGTGTCCCCAACACACCCAATACAATGGCAAACTGTATAGGTGCACTAGTTCGGCAAAGAGATGGTGATAAAAGTGTAATATGGATGGTAGAAATATATTTTATAATATGAATAAATAAAAACAGCAAGGTAGCAAATAGTAAACGGGCACAAAAACGGCATTCCAATGCTTGGAAATGAGGCCTAGGGTCCGTACTTTCACTAGTGCAATCTCTCAACAATGCTAATATAATTGGATCATATAACCATCCCTCAACGTGCAACGAAGAAACACTCCAAAGTTCCTATCTAGCGGAGAAAATAAGAAGAAATCGTTTGTAGGGTAGGAAACCACCTCGAAGCTATTCTTTCCGATCGATCTATCCAGGAGTCCGTACTAAAATAACACCAAATAATTTCAGATTCATAATACTCAATCCAACACAAAGAACCTCGAAGAGTGCCCCAAGATCTCTACCGGAGAAACAAAAGACGAGAATGTGCATCAACTCCTATGCATAGATTACCCCAATGTCACCGTGGGAATCCACGAGTTGAGTGCCAAAACACATATCAAGTGAATCAATATGATACCCCATTGTCACCACGAGTATTCATATGCAAGACTTATATCAAGTGCTCTCAAATCCATAAAATATTCAATCCGATAACAACAAATCTCAAAGGAAAAACTCAATTCATCACAACAAGATAGAGAGGGGAAAACACCATATGATCCAACTATATTAACAAAGCCCGCGATACATCAAGATCATGACATCTCAAGAACACGAGAGAGAGAGAGAGATTAAACACATAGCTACTGGTACAAACCCTCAACCCCGAGGGTGGACTACTCCCTCCTCATCGTGGTGGCCGGCGGGATGATGAAGATGGCCACCGGTGATGATTTCCCCCTCCGGCGGAGTGTCGGAATGGGGTCTAGATTGGCTTTTGGTGGCTACAGAGCCTTGCGGCGGTGGACCTTCTGATATAGGGTTACCCCCAGGGTTTTTGGAATATTTGGGATTTTATAGGGCAAAGAGGGGGTGCGGGAGGCCACCGAGGTGGGCACAACTCACCTGGGCGCGCCTGGTCCCCCAAGCGTGCCCTGGTGGATTGTGCCCCCCTCGGGGCACCCCCCAGGTGCTGCTCTGGCCCATTGGTGGTCTTCTGGTTCATAAAAAATCCACAAAAAGTTTCATGGTGTTTGGACTCCGTTTGATATTGATTTCCTACGATGTAAAAAACAAGCAAAAAATAGCAACTGGCACTCGGCACTAGGTCAATAGGTTAGTCCCAAAAAATGATATAAAGTTGCTATAAAATGATTGTAAAGCATCCAAGAATGATAATATAACAGTATGGAACAATCAAAAATTATAGATACATTGGAGACGTATCAGCATCCCCAAGCTTAATTCCTGCTTGTCCTCGAGTAGGTAAATGACAAAAATAAATTTTTTGATGTGGAATGCTGCCTAACATGTCATCTCATATTCTTTTCTTTATAGCATGGACATTTGGACTTTTATATGGTTCAAAGCAATAGTCTAGTTTTGACATGAGGACTTAAGTACTCAAGCATACCAAACAAGCAACCATGTCTTTCAAAATATCAAGCATATCCATTCATGAAACATACTCGCATATTGGCTACACCCAATGCTCAAGTACGATCATAGTGCCCCCTAGTTGGTTCTTTATAAGAGAAGATGGAGACTCAGATTTAAAATAAAAAATGCATATGGTAAAAAGAAAGGCCCTTCGCACAGGGAAGTAGGGATTTGTAGAGGTGCCAGAGCTCAAAGCAAAAGAGATAGAGATAAAACATTTTGGGTGGCATGCCTTTCATGTGAACAAAAACGATCGAGTAGTTCCCAATACTTTCCATGCTAGATATATCATAGGCGGTTCCCAAACAGAAAATAAAGTTTATTCCTTTTCCACCATTCTTTCACATTCCACACCTAGCCGTATCCATGGGTACCGTTCATACCAACACTTTCCAAGGAATTTATTATTTGACAACATAAAGTAAATTAAAATTTTCATTTCGGGACTGGGCATGTGTATTACCTTTGCTGTACTCTCATGCAATGACAAGTGAATAAACACTCATCTTGAGAATAACACATTTAGCATGGAAAAATATCAGCCACCCCCTACCATTTTATGGGTGGTACGAGCACACAAAAAGGAAATTATTTGGAAAGTTGGAGATGGCACATACAAATTTGTTTAGAACGGCACTGAAATACCGCATATAGGTAGGTATGGTGGTCTCAAATGGCAAAACTGGGTTTAAGGATTTTGGATGCACAAGTAGTATTTCTACTTAGTACAAGTGGAGGCTAGCAAAAAGATTGAGAAGCAACCAACCAAGAAATGAAAAATCACATAAGTGAGCATTAAGCATAACTAACACCGATTAATGCACCACATGTAGGACGTAATTTCATTGCATAACTATTGACTTTCGTGCTTGCATAGGGAATCACAAACCTTAACATCAATATTCTTACTAAAGCATAATTACTCACCAACATGACTCACATATCACTACCATCATATCTCAAAACTATTACAAAGAATCAACTTTATTTTGTCGAGTGATCTTCATGAAAGTTTTTATATGTTGCTTTTGATAAGCTCAAACAAATTTAAGTGAAGAACATGAGCATAAATGTTTTCATCTCTCAGAAACATATAAGTGAAGCATGAGAAAATTTCTTCAGAAATATTAAAGCACATCATGCTCAAAAAGATATAAGTGAAGCACTAGAGCAAAAGACAAACTACTCCAAAAAGATATAAGTGAAGATCAAGTGCGTAGTTAAGTAAATAGGTAGCTATGTGAGGACTCTCTCTTATTTGAAAACTTTCAGATCTAAGTATTTTATTAAAACAGCAAGCAAAACAAAATAAAATGACATTCCAAGAATAGCACACATCATGTGATGTAACATCCCAAATTTTCAATTTGGAATGTTATACAATAGATCATCATTGCATATCACATTTTATTGCTTTTGGTGGATCCTAGAAATTCTACGCCACTCAAGGACCCTCGGAGAGAGTTGGGGATTCCGTTATTTTCATATTTGAGTTTTTCTCAAATTTTGAAAATAGGATCTTTTGATTTTATTTATTTTATCTTCAATTATTTCTATTATCAAAATATGAGAGAGGGAATAAAATGACTTTCCCAAAAATAAAGAAATATTGAGGATTTAATAAAAAATCAAATAAGGTTTTATTTAGGTTTTATTTGATATTTTGGTTTTATTTGCTATATTATCTTGGGATGCCTTGGGCATCCCCAAGCTTGAGCTCTTGTGTCTTCTTCATTCTTCTCATAACATGGTTTCCCTAATTCCTAAAAACTTCATCCACACAAAACTCAACAAGAACTCGTAAGATATGTTAGTATAAATCAATGAAACACCTTATCATTCTCTACTGTAGAAAATCACTAAAATTATAAGTTAACATTTCATACTAAATGCCTCTACATATTTAATAGTCCTATCCTCAAATAGAATCATTAAACAAGCAAACATATGCAACCATAACAGCAATCTGCCAAACCAATACAATCTGTAAAGAATGCAAGAACATCAATACTTATTTAACTCCAAAAATTCTGAAAATTTAACACACTGTAGAAAATTTATCATAGCTTATTTGTCAAAAAGTTTTAGAATTTTATCACTTTCTGACTTTTCTAGAGAATTTTTGCAACAACGATAAACTTTCTGTTTTGAAACAGCAACATATAAACTTGCAAAAAAAGCATGGAAAAGGCTATACTTGATTTTTTTAAATTGAAATAAAAGATTCAAAACATTGTTATAAATAAAAGAAAGCAAATACTAAAAAAATAAAATGCTGCTCCAAGAAAAACCCATATCATGTGACGAATGAAAATATAGCCCCAAGTAAGATTACCGCCGATGTTGGAGACGAAAGAGGGGATGCCCCGGAGCGCATCCCCAAGCTTAGTTGCTTGGATCTTCCTTGAATATTAACTTGGGGTGCCTTGGGAATCCCCAAGATTAGGGTATTGTCACTCCTTATTCTCCTCATATCGATATCTCACCCAAAACTTGAAAACTTCGATCACGCAAAACTTAACGGAACTTCATGAGATAAGTTAGTATTATAAAGAAAATCATTCACTTTGGTACTGTCAAAGACAAGATTCAAAATTGTTATCACACAATGCCTACTGAACCTTATAATTTACACAATTTATATTGAGCAACACAAGCCATAGAAACTAGGAAACTAGCAAACTATGCATTGAAAACAGAATCTGTCAAAATCGGAACAGTCTGTAATGATCTGGACAACAACCATACTTCTGCTATTCCAAAAATTCTGAAAACTTAGGACATCTGGGAAATTTGTTTACAAATATTGTGCAAAATGAATCAGGATTTTATCACGCTTGAAAATTATTTTACTGGGCGCAACAGTTTCTGTTTTTCAGCAAGATCAAATCAACTATCACCATAGACCATCCCAATGGTCTTACTTGGCACTTTATTGAAACAAAAGCAATAAAACATCATTACTACAGTAGCCTCATCATGTGAACACACAAAAAGTAGGTAAAAGTGTTGGGTTGTCTCCCAACAAGTGCTTTTCTTTAATGCCTTTTAACTAGGCATGATGATTTCAATGATGCTCACATAAAAGATAAGAATTGAAACATAACAAGAGCATCATGAATCACATGAGAAGCACATTTAAGCCTAACATTCTTCCTATGCATAGGGATTTTGTGAGCAAACAAATCATGGGAGCAATAATCAACTAGCATAGGAAGGCAAAACAAGCATAACTTCAAAACTTTCAACACATAGAGAGGAAACTTGTTATTATTGCAATTCCTACAAGTATATGTTCCTCCCTCATAATAATTTTCAGTGGCATCATGAATGAACTAAAGAATATAATTATCATATAAATCATTCTTTTCTTGATCAACATGCATAAAAAACTTATTACTCTCCACATAAGCAAATTTATTCTCATGAATAGTAGAGGGAGCAAACTGAACAAAATAACTATCATGGGATTGAAAATTAAAATCATGATGACAAGTTTCATGGTTATCATTATTCTCTATAACATATATGTCATCACCATAATCATCATAGATAGCAACTTTGTTGTCACAATGAATTGAAACCTCTTCCAAAATAGTGGATTCATCACTAAATAAAGTCATGACCTCTCCAAATCCACTTTTATCATTATAATCATCATAAATAGGAGGCATGCAATTATTATACCAAATTTGCACATCAAATCTCGGGGGACTAAAAATATCATCTTCATCAAACATAGCATCCCCAAGATTATGGCTTTGCATATCATTAGCATCATGGATAGTCGAAGAATTCATACTAACAACATTGCAATCATGCTCATCATTTATACCAAACATTCTATTGAATTTTTATTCTATCAATCGAGCACAATTCCCCTTTCCATCATTTTCACGAAATACATTATAAAGATGAATAATATGATGCAACCTCAATTCCATTTTTTGTAGTTTTCTTTTATAAACCAAACTAGTGATAAACAAGAAACTAAAAGATTTGATTGCAAGATGTAAAGATATACCTTAAAGCACTGACCTCCCCGGCAACGGAGCCAGAAAAGAGCTTCATTGACGGGGTGTGAGTGCCGCTTACCTAATCTCCCCGACAACGGCGCCAGAAAAGAGCTTGATGTCTACTACGCAACTTTATTCTTGTAGACACATGTTGGGCCTCCAAGCGCAGAGTTTTGTAGGACAGTAGCAATTTTCCCTCAAGTGGATGACCTAAGGTTTATCAATCCGTGGGAGGCGTAGGATGAAGATGGTCTCTCTCAAACAACCCTGCAAACAAATACAAGAAATCTCTTGTGTCCCCAACATACTTAATACAATGGAAAATTGTATAGGTGCACTAGTTCGGCGAAGAGATGATGATAAAAGTGTAATATGGATGGTAGAAATATATTTTTATAATCTGAATAAATAAAAGCAGCAAGGTAGCAAATAGTAAACGGGCACAAAAACGGTATTCCAATGCTTGAAAATGAGGCCTAGGGTCTGTACTTTCACTAGTGCAATCTCTGAACAATGCTAGTATAATTGGATCATATAACCATCCCTCAGCGTGCAATGAAGAAACACTCCAAAGTCCCTATCTAGCAAAGAACATAAGAAGAAATCGTTTGTAGGGTACGAAACTACCTCGAAGCTATTCTTTTCGATCGATCTATCGAAGAGTTCATACTAAAATAACACCAAATAATTTCAGATTCATAATACTCAATCCAACACAAAGAACCTCAAAGAGTGCCCAAGATTTCTACCAGAGAAACAAAAGACAAGAACGTGCATCAACCCCTATGCATAGATTACCCCAATGTCACCACGGGAATCCGCAAGTTGAGGCCAAAACACATATCAAGTGAATCAATATGATACCCCATTGTCACCACGAGTATTCATATGCAAGACATATATCAAGTGCTCTCAAATCCATAAAAGTATTCAATTCGATAACAATGAAATCTCAAAGGGAGAAACTCAATTCATCACAACAAGATACAGAGGGGAAAACACCACATGATCCGACTATATTAACCAAGCCCACGATACATCAAGATCGTGACATCTCAAGAACACAAGAGAGAGAGAGATTAAACACATAGCTACTGGTACAAACCCTCAGCCACGAGGGTGAACTACTCCCTCCCCATCGTGGTGGCCGCCGAAGATGGCCACCGGTGATGATTACCCCCTCCGACATAGTGCCGAAATGGGGTCTTGATTGGTTTTCGGTGGCTACAGAGCCTTGCGGCAGCGGAACTTCTAATCTAGGGTTACCCCCAGGGTTTTTGGAATATTTGGGATTTTATAGGGTCAAAGAGGGGATTCAAGAGGCCACTGAGGTGGGCACAACCCACCTGGGCGCACATGGGCCCCAGGCGCGCCCTCGTGGGTTGTGCCCCCTCGGGGCCCCCAGGTGACGCTCTAGCCCATTGGTGGTCTTCTGGTCCTAAAAAATGCACAAAAAGTTTCACGGTGTTTGGACTCCTTTTGATATTGATTTCATGCAATGCAAAAAACAAGCAAAAAACATCAACTGACACTGGGTCAATAGGTTAGTCCCGAAAATGATATAAAGTTGCTATAAAATGATTGTAAAACATCCAAGAATGATAATATAACAGCATGGAACAATAAAAAATTATAGATACATTGGAGGCGTATCACTAAACCATGTCTGGTGATCTCGTGAGATGGAGTAGTCATCAATGGTGAACATATGTATGTTGATCATATCTACTATATGATTCACGTTCGACCTTTCGATCTCCAGTGTTCCGAGGCCATGTCTGTACATGCTAGTCTCATCAAGTTTAACCCAAGTATTCCACATGTGCAAAACTGTCTTGCACCCGTTGTATGTGAATGTAGAGTCTATCACACCCGATCATCACGTGGTGTCTCGAAACGAAGAACTGTAGCAACCGTGCATACTCAGGGAGAACACTTACCTTGAAATTTAGTGAAGGGATCATCTTATAATGCTACTGTCGTTCTAAGAAAAATAAGATGCATAAAAGATAAAGATCACACGCAATCAAACACTACAAAAAAGACACATCCGTGACATTTTGGGCCAAACAATTTTTTTCTATCATGCTTATGACACTTCTATAGTGATAATTGTGACAAAACCCAGTATCATCATAGATGTGGTGGGCTCCTACTTCTATGACAAAAAATCATGACATAAAATGGAATTTTCATCCTGGGCGGGCCGGAGACGCAGCTGCATGACATTCTTTGGACCGTCCATGATGGAGAAAACCGTGGTAGAAGCGGGGGCGAGGAAAATATCAGGGGAGTTCCCGGTTACGGTGGGTGGTCGGGGGCCGAGCGATGCGCGTTTCTCTCGTACGTACGGGTGTGTGTGCGAGGCGTTGTGCTCTAACTGAACCCAAGTGAGGCGTTGGGCTCTAACTGAACCCGAGCGGTTGCACTACAGGCTACGCGTTACTGAACCTGAGCGATCGATCGACTTAACTGAACCCGAGTGATTCCTTCGCTACTGCTGCTAACTGAAGTTGATCGATGCTGCCTCTGGATGAACAGTGAGTGTTGTTGGGGGGTTTGGATGAATAGTTCTTGGTGGCGGTTGGATGAACAGGAACCCATGGTAGTAGAGGCCGTTGCCGCTAGATGAACAGTACCCCGATCGATCGGGCCGGTGGATAAATAGGACCTCGTGGAGGGCTGGATGAACAGTAGCCGGTGGAGGGCTGGTTGAACAGTAGTCGGTGGAGGGCTGGATGAACAGTAGCCCACGGAGGGGTGGTTGAATAGGACCCTGTGGAGAGGGCTGGTTGAACAGTAGCCGGTGGAGGAGCGCGCGTTGAAAGCTGGATGAACAGGAGCCCATGGATGAACAGTCGCAAGTGGAGGCTGGAGGAGGTCGACGGTGGATGAACAGTAGCCCGTGGAGGCTGGAGGAGGTCGATGGTGGAGATGAACAGTATCCCGTGGAGGCTGGAGGAGGTCGACGGTGGAGATGAACAGTATCCCATGGAGTCCGGTTTTGCGGTACGCCACACCCCTCCCGAAGAACAGGACCCCCGTTTCGAACGTAGCACTCCAATACAAGTCCGTTTTCTCCGTTTTGCGGTACGCCACACCCCTCCCGATCAACAGGACCCCGTTTCGACCATAGGAGGTCCGTTTCCTCCGTTTTGCAATACGCCAGACCCCTCCCGATGAACAGGATCCCGTTTTCACCATGGTCGGTCGAACACAAGGCCGTTTCCTCCGTTCTGCGGTATGCCAGGCCTTGATTCCATCAGCTGTTCCGTCCAAGCCGGTTGGCTCCCGATGAACAGCACGCGTTCCGTTGCCTCCCGATGAACACGACGCATTCCGTTGCCTCCCCATGAACACGACGACGATGCAGTTTCTCCGTTCCGACCCAGGCACAGTCATGTCCACGAGCCCTGGCCGTACGTATGCGTGAGTAGGCGTTCGAGACCCCGCCCGTATGTACTTACGTGGTCGTATTTAATTTCTTGCATGTTGGCCGCTGTACATACGTGTACATGCTACATGCGCGCCTCTACTACAACACGTGCGCGCCTCTACTACCACACGTGCCCTTCCTTACATGGCCATGGATCATCGTTGTAGCCTGCAGAGAGACCAATCGACCAGTATGTACGTACACGTTAGCGACCAGAATGACAACGCTACGTACGCTTCGACTGGGTGGGTCCCGACTGTCGGGCACTTCCTTGCGTGCGAAGATGTAGCTGGTGGGTCCCAGCAGTCAGGGGGGAATGTTTTTTTCATGAAATACGGTGGCCCTTTTGAAGGGTCCCTACTATGAGGTGGAGGAATCATTATTTTCCGCGTAATAAGGAGGCACTTCCTTGCTGCAGCCGTGGACCCAGCTGTCAGCCTCTCAACGTACAGTACTCTTCTGATGGAAGTCATTCGTTGACCACACTGACCACGCCGTGCCGAGAGCACCAGGGTGGTGGACGACGGCGAGGCCTAGGAAGGGGTTGACGTGGAGACGGGGAAGACGCGCCAGTGGATGCCCATGCGGAGGGGAGTGCGTGGGTTGACTGCTTCAGCTACGGTGTGAGGCTGCCATGCAGGAGAATAGCAGCAGGTGTGGGTGAGTATACATGGATGGCATGGCCAGCGGTGGCAGCACAGCCGGACACGGGAGGCAGGAGCCGGCGGCATAGCCGACGCTTGTTTGGGCGGCTGGAGCAAGAAGACCAGAGGTTTAAGAAGCACTACGACCGTTGGATGGACATCGTACGGTCACTAGAGCTAGAATCGTTCAAATTGACTAAGTTGACAAAGCCCTCCATCCCCGTCATCTTAGTAGGCCCACAAGTCAGCCTCCCACTATGGTGGGTCCTAGCTAGCAGGGGGAGTATTCATTTTTTGTGCATAATAAGGAGGCACTTCCTTGCGTGTGAAGATATAGCTGGTGGGTCCGACCTATCAGCGGGGGGGGGGGGGATGTTTTTTTTCACGAAATATAGAGGCCCTTTCGGTGGGTCCCAGATATTAGGTGGAGGAATCATTATTTTGCACGTAATAAGGAGGCATTTCCTTATGTGCGGTCGTGGACCCAGCTGTCAGCCTCTCCATGTATAGTCCACGTCCAATGGATGTCGTTCGTTGACCACATTGACCACGCCGCGCCGAGAGCACCAGGGTAGTGGACGACGGCGAGGCCTAGGAAGGGAACGATACGGAGCAGGGGAAGACTCGACAGTGGTTGCCCACGCGGTGGGGAGTATGAGGGTTTACTAGTCTGGCTACCGTCACTGAAAATAACAGGAGTAGTGGGTGAGTAGAGGAATGGCCTGGCCAGCAATGGAGTGGGGTGGGGCAGTGCGGCCTGTGCGGTAGCACAGCCGGCCACGAGAGGCGGGAGCAGGCAGTACCACCGGTGCTGGTTTGGGCGGCTGGAGCAAGAAGATTAGATATTGAATAAGCACCACGGCCGTTGGATTAACATCCAGCGGTCACTGCTGTAGAATCGTTTGTGGACTAAGTTGACAAAGCCTTTCGTACACATCAACCTAGTAGACCCACAAGTCAGCCTCCAAATCTGTCCCAAACAGCATACATCCCAAAATTCTAGCCAGATTCAAATTTATTTTAAAACTAAACATACCTTAATTTAAATCCAATGAAATTTTACCCGCAAAAAACAATGAAATTTAAAATATCAAAATCCGAAAGAAAAAAGTATTTTGGAACTAATTATCTGTTTGCTATTTTTTTCATTTTACAGCCCATTTATTATTACTTATAGCCCATTTCTGGGCAAGATGCATCCCTCCTCGTCTTGAAAGATTTCTGGCACAGCAGGGCGTAGAAAAGTAAGTAGGTCTACATTGGTTATTCTGCAAAAAAAATAGCTGGGCTACCATTTTCAGAAAGGAAAAAAACAAACCGGGCTAGTCATGTGCTAAACATATGAAATAAAAGCCTGGGCTAGACGGGCCACAGCTCCTGCACAACCCAGTTGATACCCTTCTCCTGTTCTCCGCCCCGAAAAAACAAAATTATTGCGCGCGCTGCTGGGTCCCTACTGTCATCCTCACAATGCACAGTCATCTCCTTATTCCTCTCGGTTGTTGACCATGTTGACAACACCGGAGGGCGGCGCCGTGGCAAGCGAACCATGGCGGAGGATGATGGTGAGGCCTCGGACGGGAACGAACAGGAGCCGGGGAAGATGCGCAGAGTTTTAGGGTGCAATGTGGCCACGATGCATGCGCGGCAGCATAGCCAGCTTTGGGAGGCGGGAGCAGGCGGTCCCGCCGGTGCTGGTTTGGCTTTGGCGGCTGGAGGAAGTAGAGACTGAAGAAACACGACAGACGTTGGATGTCAATCCAACGGTCAAGGTTGGCACAATCGTTTGTTGACTAAGCCGACACCAAGTAGCATACTTATATATATATAGGAATAAAAGAAAAACTGGGCTCGTTCGCCTGGTAACATTCCCGAATCTGTGACCGTTTGATCTTGCGTTGCAACTAAAACTGTGAGGAAAATGCGTTCATCTGCCGTCCTCCTCACAGGGAACGTTCATCACATAAGTGACTAGCACCCTTGGTTTTCAACCGAGAGGCCTTGGGTTTGAGTCCTAGGAACTCTCAATTTTGTCCTCCTTCCTTCCTCGCAAAAAAAAGAAAGAAAATCAAAGACTTGAGAATGCGTACAGAACAAGCTAGTGTACTAGTAAAGAGACGTTGCTGAGTTTTAGAAAAAAGAGAGACGTGCTCCTGTAGCTAGTTCGAATCCAACCCTAGACTATGACTATATATGGTGCTATGCTACTCTGCAAGTAATGAAACTGAGATATCCAATGTTTGCTTCTCCTCTTCTCTACTTACTTTGCCTAGCATCAGAAGCTCTGGCCGCAGCAACCATGTCCGCTGGCTGCTCGTCCACCTGCTCTTCAGTAGGCAACAACTAGATATGCGCCAAGTAGCCACCCGTACCATCGCTTGTGGGTCTCATCACACCCCCGCCGGCACACGCACCGCAACCAGTTGCTCATCGCAACCCGCTGCCGTTGGTGTGGTGCCACTACTGCAAATCACATAGAGTCATCGATCACGTCTCAACCACAATGCTCAACCCTGGCCGAGTCTTCTACAAATGCCCGAATCATGGGGTAATAATATGTTTAAGTGTTGTTCTGCTGCTTTCAGTTGCTGATCTTTTTAATAGTTTGTTTGATGATCTTCCAATTTGATTCGTGCAGAAAAGGGAAGATTTGTGTGATTTGTATTTCTGGGAAGTTGTTGATGTGGGGGAATGCAACTACGCAGATTATTTGGTTAGCCGAGGAATCCCAATACCAGCAGGTTGGGGTGTTGGACAACTAACTGAAGGAACGACAGAAGAGGACGATGCAGAGCAGAAGGTTAAAGATGCAGTTCCTCTGATCATGGCCAAGCAACAAATGCTGAACGTCCTTGACAGCAATGAGGAGGTGAAAGAGCTTGTGAAGATAATGGGGAAAATCGATGTGCTCTGTAGGATGATTGTCTCTTTATTTGCAGTGTATGTAGCACTCGTGATGTATTCAGTGGCTATGACATGAGCACTTTGCTGAAACTAGTAATGAATGAAACCTGTGTAGCAGGTTGGGCGTAGTGTTGTGAACATCTAATGATTTCTATTAACGGAAATCGGGGGTATCCCCTTTTGCTCATAAATAAATAAATAAATAGCAGAGGCCCTTTTGGTAATAAATAAATAAATTAGCACAGGCCCTGTCAGGTCAGCTTTGTTCCCATTCAAAGACGTCGAGCCAATTGCAGTCCAATAGCAAACTATGCCATCTAATTCAAGTTTCACAGCCAAATATGAGTACAACTAAACAACAATGTCATCATGTTTTACTTGCCATACAATCACCAAACACAAATCAACATACATAACAAGTGATGTTCTCACAGCAAAATACTAAACAACACGTTCATCAGGTTTCAGTTGTCATAGCAAGCACAATTTCACATAGTAGATAAAAAACGTCTTCTGACAGGAAAATACGACAAAAGCAATCTAATCATCATCCGTAGAAGCAGCACCAACATCTTCGCCATGTGTATCAGTCTGAATCGTAATTCCCTAGAGTGTCATGTTCTTCTTCATTCTCAATGTCCTCGAATGTTGGCTTCTTCTTGATCAACTCTTGTATGTCCACATCACGACAGGCAATCTTTTCGCCAGCGTCATTGACATGATGGTTATCAAAGATATTAGGAATATCTGTGGAATCTTGTACATCAGGAGCGGTGTAAGCATCATCTTGTTGTGCAACTTCATTAAACGAATTCCTCTGCTCGAACCTTTGCAATACTCTCCAGTCATCGCTACGTGCAAATGTGTCTTCCAATAAAAATATCTGTGTTGCTTGATTTGCCAAAATAAAAGGCTCGTTGGTCTGGTACGCTGACTTGACATTGATGGATTTGAAATAATCATCAGCTCTGGGTTTTGCGATCCTGGAAAACAGGTTATACCAACGACAACACAATAGAACCACACACCGATGATCATCAAAACTGGAGATATACTGCAAGCGAACAATATTTGTTATGTTAGCATACATTTCAGTTGTCACTCTGTCATACGTATCCGTGCTCATGATGGCACTGTTTTGTGTCTTCCTGCCTTCGTCGCGTGCAAGGGTGTTGTAGCGCACATTTCCAACAATGCAAGATTCATAATGTCTAACCCGAGTATCAGGACCCATTGCTAGTGTGTAAAGGGCATCATCAACTGCATGCCCATCCTCCCGCATCTTCTTAACCTATGTTTAGAAAATAGACAAGTTGATCATCTTATGTACTCAATATATTAAAAAAACTAACAGTGCAATTCAAAAGCTTACATGGCTCTTGAACCATTTCGCAAATCCTGCCATAACCAGTTTGTCCATGTTTCTTGGATTTTGCGGCAGTAACTCCTTTTTGTAGATGCCGCACAACATAGTGATCGCGTCAAACATCTAAATATATTAGAATGTGCTACAAGTTTAGTAGATTACGATGTATAAGCTGCAGTACTTATCACTTACTTGATATAAGGTAGTATCTCAGGACAGTTATTCAAAACATACCAAACCATTTTGTCCAAATCTTTAGGTTTGTCCTCTTGTCGACTCTTTCCTATAACTCGAACAGAATAATCGAAAACATTAAGCCCGGGATTGTCTTCACCCACCTCTTTGCTAAGCTGATCAGCTGTTTCAATGTATTTTGAGCAGAATGACAACGCTTCTCTAGTAATGTAGGCCTCTGCAATGGAACCATCAGGTTTAGCTCTGTTCCTGACATAGCCCTTGAAAGTGCCTAGCCGCCTTTCAATAGGGTACATCCAGCCATACTATACTGGACCTCCAAGTAGTGCCTCATCAGGTAGATGTACAGCCAAATGCACCATCACATCAAAGAAGGCAGGAGGATATATCTTCTCAAGGTCGCATAGGATAGTTGGTATCTTGTCTCTAAGACGCTCCAAAGCATCTATCCTGATATTTCTACTATAGAGTTCCCTGAAGAATTGTCCCAACTCTGCAACTGCTCTGTATAAGTCAGGGCAGCCCAATCCTCTATGGATAACAGGTAAAACCCTTTGAAGTAGGACGTGGCAGTCATGCGTTTTCCACCCTTGTACCTTGTTTCCATCTGCACTGACTCTCCTTTTAGGGTTGGAAACAAATCCTTGTGGGAATCTCATACATGATAGGACCTCGCAGAATTCTTTTCTTTTTACCTTGTCCAAGACGTACACAACTGGTGCCATATCCCATGGTTTACCTTCATTTTGCACCTGCAAATCCCTTGTGATACCCAGGTGTGTCAAATCAATCCTAGATTTTAAGGTATCTTTCGTCTTGCCTTCAATATTAAGAAGTGTGCCGATAATGATGTCACATATATTTTTCTCGATGTGCAACACATCAAGATTATGCCGCAGATCCAAATCTTTCCAATACTCCAAGTCCCACAAAGTGGACCTGCGGGTAAACAATAATCTCTCTTCTGCGCAGACACGCTTCCTTTTCCCACTACCATTACCGGGATGGTTTCCTGGTGTAATATGACTGGTCTCCTCTAATTCCACTTGCAACTCATCAGCGGTGAGCCTCTTTGGCGCATCACGGTTTTCATGCTTTGCATTGAACACATGTCTTTGGTATTTTGTAGGACGCGGCTTGTCCTTGGCAAGGAAACGGCGGTGTCCAATGTAACAGATCTTGCTAAGTATTGCGTATGACAGCGGATTCCTATCATAGCGAACACATGCATTGTAACCATGTGTCGTTCGCCCTGACATAGTGCCCAAAGCCGGATAATAATGGATGCACCAAATTATAACAGCAGACAGAAAGAAATCAGCTGGTGGGCTGCTATATAGGTCTCGAGTGAGAACACCTCTCCATAGCTGTTGAAGTTCCTCCACAAGAGGCTCCATGAATAAATCAAAATCCTTTCCAGGACTTTTTGGACCTGGGATGAGCAAGGCCATCATGTAGTTTGATTCTTTGGTGCAGACATTTGGAGGCATGTTGTAAGGGATAAGAAGCACTGGCCACATGCTATATGTGGCGCTTTGGTGGCCAAATGGGTTAAATCCATCTGAAGCTAAGCCAAGTCTAAGGTTTCTCGGGTTAGCAGCAAACTTTTTGTGTTTCTAATTGAAGCTTTGCCACTCACTACCATGAGATGGATGGCTCATTACATTTTGATCTCTGTACTCCTGGTTCTTAGAATGCCATAGTATATCCTCTCTTGTTTCAGCATCATGAAACAACCTCTGCAATCTTGGTGTAATTGGAAAATGTCTCAGAACATTATGAGGAATCCTCTTCACAGCATCGCCATCTTTCCATCTTGATGATTTTCATTTCTGGCATTCACTTAAGTTGGCATAATCCTTCCGGAACAGAACACAATTATGCTTACGGATCATATCATATCCAATTCCAACTGCATGAAGGAAATTCTTCATTTTACTGTAGGCGTGTGGCAGCTCAGACGCATCTGGGAAAGATTTGCGGAAAGCAGCCAACATTGCATCGAATGATTTGTTGGTCATCCGCTCAGATGTCTTCACTTGAAGAAAGCTGACCATAGCTGATAATACTGACAGCTTATTTCCTGGGGTGTCAGCCATATTGCATTGTTCCAACATGCGGGCCCACCATTTTTCTTCTGCAGGTGAAACTTCACGAAATGCACGAGCATTTTGTAGCATTGTTTCAATGTTGGTAAAACTCACTGGCTCCGTCACCACCACCTCCTCCTCCTCTTCCTCCTAAGCATCAGGCAGATCAAGATGGTGATCTGCTGCATCCACGTAGTCAATTAAATTGATGTTCACAGCTTCACCATGATGAACCCACCTAGTATATGTGACCGACATCCCATACAAGTGTAGATGATTTTGCACAATTGACTGGGGTCTTGTAACTGAATTCATACAACTGCAACACGGGCAGAGCACATCTGATTTCGGACCACCATACTCAGCTCTGATAAAAGTTCATGACGTTTTCAACCTCCTCGACATATGCAACAGAGAATCTTTGAGCAGAAGTTATCCAAGTCCTGTCCATCTGTTAGACATACAAATTAGTTCTTCTACTAGATATTACAGGAAAAACATATATATGCTTTTTATGAAGTCCAGAAAAAACACCTAGGTCGATGTCTAAAGCTATGGCAAGATATTTGGACGAGCAGATCTAAGTAACGAGATATATGTAAAGCTAATTCAGCAAACATATTTGAGTGCTAAATTATGGCAGGCTCTTTCAGCAGTTGATGAGGCCAAGCACACAGCCATCGAACTATCGAAGGCCATCGCAACAACAAATATCGAGTATAAAACGGTGTACAGCTATTTCGCTTAACAGATTGGCTACTAGACCCTGGCAATCTACGTCACAACAAATATATGGCAGGATATTTTGGCAACTAATCGGGCTTGGCATGCCATCTCAGCTAAGCAGATTGAGTGCAGAACTGGGCAAGGAAGCTTCTTAAGCAGAGCATATTGACTGTAAACTACTTCGGCAAACAGTGAGATTAACAGCGTCTATCAGCTAACATTCAGCACTACACCGACATGCACGGGGCCTCAGTCTAGAATGCGCGTACCATGGGAGAAGCTGACCGCCATGCGTCTCTACACGAACGTCGCAAGTGGTGGCGGCGCTGACCGCCATGCACCTCCACAAGAACGCCGCCAGCGGTGGCGGTGCGGCTAGAGGACGACACTCTAGGAGAGTGTCTGTGGGAGCGAGAGGATCGCCGTGTGTCCCCTCGACGAACCACGATGCCGACGTAATGGCGCGGCGGGGAGGGCGGCTTTGGTGGAGCGAATGGAGTGGAGGAGGACGGGGGGGGGGGGGTGGGGGGGGGGTTGGGGAATATTATTGGCTAGTTGGCCGAAGGGAGGTTGAATTTGGGATTTGGGGGGGAATTTTTTTTGGGGGGGGGGCTTTTCGCGTGGTGGGCGGGGGGAGTTTGGCGCATGGTCGGTCTCTCCAAGTGCAATCCCACGTGTCAGTGAAGAGGCAAGCCGAAGCGTGTTCCGTTTGTGTGAGCCGTGTGTAGGACCGAATGTGTGTGGGGTGCAATGCGACCGCGACAAGGGTGCTGTGAATGTACCACATTTTTCCTTTTAAACTAGGTGCTTCACCCCCTAAAGAAAAAAACTTGGTGCTTCGCGCGATCCATCGATACTACTACTAGTAATTCGGTAATTCCGACTAAAATGGTGTGGCCGGGTCTTTTTCCGCGTGATATGCTGGGAGGTTGGCTTAGTTGGGTTTTTAGGACGAGTAATGCTACACCTACGTAATCGCAGTTACGTAATTAACATAATGTGAAACATGTGAGCTGTTGATTGTAGATTGGGGGGAGGGAGGAGCCCACCACCATGAAAATCAGGGAGGAGAGAGAGAGGCAATTTACGTTAACCCTTTTGTAGGTTCCCGTAGATGTATAAAGATGTGAAATGCATGAGTGTGTAGTGGACATACTATTGGAGTGCCTAAGATAAATTGTGTATGTAGACTATGTGTTTATTTACTTCGCATGTTAGCTTTGTCTCAGTTCAATAAAAAGCAGAGTTGGTGATGATGGTGTGCCTGCCATCCTGCAACATAGGTCGTCCGATCTATATCTAACGGATAGGAAGGAAACTTTGATAATTTACCCCCACACCTTCCCTCGTTCATCCTTTTCTCCGACAAGATCTTGATGTTCCGTGCAACACACGGGCATCTTGCTAGTACTCCTACAATATACTATATTATTGTGAAAGTTCATATACACCGGTCGAGATTAATGCAAACACGGTAGATTTTCATTACATTTCGAACTTTTGTAGGACAGCAAAATAAAAGAAACCCGACCCTAAACCTATTCTAAGGCGGCGATTGACGTCCTCCATCTGCAATATCCATGTATGAGGGCGGGGTTCTAGACCCATGAAGTGAAGGTGCGGTCTCCGGCGAGGAAGAGTAGAACACGGGAAATAGACCGGCCAGTTGGCACACCATGCCCTGCCGCCTCCCATGCCCTACTCATCCTCGGAAGAGTCCCCGACCTCGGCGGTGCCGGACGTTGGACGACGGCAACTAGGACACATGGATGACGGTGCTCCCGTCGTCGGCCACCAGCGTGGCCATCGCTTGTGCGGTCGCGTCCGCGTCTAGCTACGCCGCTATTGCATCGCAAGCAGCGACTTGAGCGAGGGCGGCGACCTCGAGCTTCATCCCCGAAGACAAGCTCTCCTGCAGAGCGTTCGCGCTCGCTGTCATGGCGGATGTGGTGCCAGGTAGCAGGACGATGCGCTATGGTGTGGAGGTTAGATGAGCGTTGCTGGTTTAAGTAGCGCATTCCGGCGAGGCCAAGCGTCCGGGTGCGTCATTAAAGTCACTGGAGTTGGTTCCTCGGGCACCGATCCTCTTAACGACGGCATACAGATGGATGGCATGAATGCGGGCAGCTGGCGCCGGCTGGGAACGCACCGTGCGATGGTGCGAGGGACGAGGATTTTTGGTGTGGCAGGGTAGTCAGCTGCGGTCATGGCAACGTTGGAGATGCCCTTTGTTCACATGCGACCCCACATGTCATTGAAAAAGCAAGACGACACGGCATTGTCTCAGGTCCTGGGGATGCAGTTGGCCGCACTACACCACTCCGCCGACCTGTTGCGGCGCTCGCGCACTTCGGCGCCCCGTGCATCCTCGATGAGCCGGGTGTTGATCTGCTAGTCGTCCCATAGCACTAACGCCACTGTCGGCACACTGAACCGACCGTGTAAAGCCACGATGAGCGCGTCGCTCCCGCATTCCTCATTTGAACATTCTGCCGAGTATCATTCGCATGTGGGCCTAGACCATGCTTGTATTTCCAATGTTGTAATTTGTCCGACATGCATACAAACAAACGGTTCATTTAAAGTTTCACTTTGCCTCCACTATGTGTCGCTTCCCATCTTAGTTTTCACATCCCATTCGGTTCATGCCCCAACACTTCTTAACGAGATCGATTGATGTTGAGAGATCAATTGCGTGTCGTGCAAGGAGATAAAGGTTTGCTCTGTTTCTACGATAGAAATGACCGACAGGGGGGGTCTGTGGGGATCAGAGGGAGTATATTGTACGTTCATAAGCGAAACGAACGTATTATACCCACGCTAGTCCTCTTTCAATCGATCTCCGGACCCCGAGATGAAATCGAGAGAGAACGAGTGGGTGCATGTGTGATACCTAAGGCGGATTCAAAATTTTGAACCGGTGATCATAGCATCCACAAATCATATATAAAGGGTATTCAATGTTCGATTCGCTCTTGAACATACAATATACTCCCTCCGATCCTTTCTAGTTTACATATAAGTTTTATGTGTAGTCAAAGTATCTCTACTTTGATCAAACTTACAGAAAAAGTATCAACATTGAACAACGGCAATCAATATTCTTATATTCATACGTACTCCTAGATTTGTATTCAAATAGACATGGTTTCCAATTTGTTTTCAACCATGTGAATGTGCTTGTTCTCGCGCATACTCTTCCTACTAGGATTTCGCTACGTATAGCCAGTCCAATAGTAACTTTTTTAAGCTCACTGTCCAATAGTACTAGTGGAGTACTGACAACATATGTAGTAGAGTATGCAGTGCTCATAGTACTCCCTCCTTCCATTTATATAGGGCCTACGTGGAGGAGAGAGATGTGAACAAGTAAGGGGAGTGAGCTCTCATGCAAGAGCCTAGCTATATACGCATTCCTAGTTAAATACAATAAATATGAAGAAAGAGATAGATAGGAGATGGAAAAAAGTACTAGCCAACCTTATTTTTTTGTGGGAAATAGCCAACCTTATAGCCCACACTACTATATGAGTGCATATAGATGATGGCTATAGATGACATGGCAGTTCCTTATAGCCATCGGCTGGCTATATTATTAACCATGCTCTAATGTGTTTTCCAAAACCGCCATTGACTATTGACAAGATTAATAGTACATGAGATATATAATGTGAAAATTATATCATCGGAAGCTCCTTTCACATACGAATTTGACCGCACGCTTTGTGTAAGTTGCATGTCATATATTATTACTCTAACATTTGGTCAAAGTTAGCCTCGAAAAATGCATTAGGCCCTGTAGATGGAAGGAGGGATTAGTAGTGGAAGTGGATCCTCTGACGTAGGTATCCCTGCCTTACCCTCCCTTTGTTTCACTTACTGGCGGACCCCATGCTTGCAAGGCCCCGCATGTCAGTTACTCAATGGGTTCGGCCACGTCAGGGGATCCTCATCCGTAGTATACTCCCACTGTTTTTATTTACTCTGCATAAAACGGAGGGAGTGGTAGTATAAATGATGCAGGCGGGGGAGGGGGAGCGATGTCGGTTTGCTCTCAACTAGGTCCCACAAGCGAGCGAAAATGCAAGACGAAGCGCGTTCCATTCGGTAAGTAACGTGGAGGGTCCAGCGTGCCGGTGTGCGATGCGAACGCGACAAGAGCGATGTATAGTCAAAACCGATTGACTGGTCGTCACCTGAACCACTATTTACACTAGAACCTTCGCTACCACATCTCCTCTCCAGCCCATTCCCCCACCTTTCAATCCACTAGCTCGCATCAAGCGTCCCCTAGTTCGCTGGAAAGCCATGGTGCGCCACAAGATCACGTACTACAAGATGCTGACGCCGGAGCGCCGTGCAGAAATCACGGCAGTGGTCGGCGCCACAGACCTCCGTTCCCAAGCTCGCTTTGCAGCGGGCCAATCCCCGAGTTATCTGGAGCCAAGCTACGTGGAGGAGGAAGCCGATCCAATGTTCATGGCGGAGGTTGCGATGCAGAAGGCCCCCAATGGGTATGAGATGGTGGACGTCGAGTGCGTGCCGGTGTCCGGGTCCCCCATTGTGCAGGCGGACCAATGGTTCAACCTGGCGATACTAAAGGAGGACTGGGAGGCAGAGGCTCAACTCGACACGGAGCGCACGCATGCCACTGCCATCGAGGCTCTCCTGCAAGCGGAACCGGATGTCGTGGATGTGAACCGGGCGGCGTAGGCTCAAATTGAGGCGAAGCGCGCGGATGCCGCTGCCATCGAGGCCCTCCTGCAGGCGGAACCAGACGTCCTCGACTTGAACAGGGCGGCAGAGGTTCAACTCGACGCGGAGCACGCGGATGCCGCTACCATCAAGGCCGTCCTGCAGGCAGAACCGGATGTCCTCGACTTGAACCATGCGGTGCTCTCATCCGTGTAGAGCGCCCGCACGCTCCGCGTGAACGAGTAGCCGGAGACCGAGGACAACCACGGTGCGGAGACACATGTCGGCAGCTGCGGCTGGTTCGCGCCCGCAGCCAAAGACGACGAGGCTGTCTCGTTCCGCAAGCAGTGATAGTTTTTCTTTATGTTGTTATTTTTAGGGATCTTTGATGTGTAAAAACATATATTGTTATGCAAGTCGCCTGACTTTCATCATTTGGGTCAGTCTACCATTTCAGGCGGTTGGATGAATATCCTACGTCTCCTAACCCTTCTTCCTCATCTCTTCTTCTTCCCCAACAGACCACCGCACGGGCCGTACGGATCCTCCCCAACATGCGGTTGGATAAACATACTGTATGAACGAAATTTTTGTGTTAGTGGTAGGACGGCTGAGTTTGGTTTGTTCACATGCGGTAGCACATGTCAGTGAGGGGTGCGTTCCCTTGATTGGGTTTGCAGCGTGCAGGAGCGAATGTGTGGGTGCGGAGCGACCGTGTGAGGGTGCAGTGCGACCGTGAAAACCGTGCGCAAGTGTACCTCCTTTTCATTTTGAAAACTTTAGGGAAGCTTGGCAAAAATGTGTGACGAAGTATGGCAATGCAAGGCCTAGACCCAAACAGGATAAGTACGTACGTACTAGGAGTACTAGTGTTAATAAAGAAAGGCGGGGTTTTCCTTCGCGGGATTAATCGATACAAATCCTCGTTTGACATGTCCATTAATGCGTATTTTTTTATCCAAAGCCCAAAGAGCTAACCATCTCACTCCTCATCGCTAGATTAATGCAGCGCCATGCAAACCGACCTTCTCACTTCCGCATGAATGCAAGGGTATATTAATGTCCTTGGTTGCTAGCACGAGGCAAACCCCATAAATTTTGCCTCGATTAGTGTTAGTGGACTTTTGCAAATTGTAATTTTAATATACTGACCTTGTGTACAAAAAAATGGAGCTAGTAACTATTTGACTTCCTTCCCCATTACGGTGACGTCGATGATATCTCGAACGTTGTGGTTTGGTGAAGTGCATTCGACGGAGAACACCTTTGAGGGAGACCACGGTATGTCATTCGCAAGTGCCGCTTGCAAGCCGAGACAACCGCCTTATTTGCATCGAGGAAGTCCGTTGAACCAAAGGACGCGTAAATGCACTAGTACTACTAGTACACAATAGCGTTGTCCATCCAGCTTAGTGCGGTGAGGTGGTTTCTCGAAGAAGACGATGGAGAAGCGGAGTCAGCGAAGAGTGAAATGATGGTTGCTTCGTCCGTGCTTTGTGATTTGATGCCTCAATGCTTTGTGATTTGTGATAGAAGGGACAGGGGAGTAGACTCTGTGCTCTATACTGTACATGCGTCCAAGCACGGGAGCAAGAGGAGAGATATTGCATTTTTCTATTCCTTCAATCAGTCAACCAGGGAGCTTCAATTCCATCTTTTCGGATTTGGCAGCACCGTCCACAATGCTTTCCATTGATGCCAAAAGCTATTTTCACATTTGGCGACACAATGTGGATGCCCTTAACGGTACCACTTAGTTTTGCTCCTGTGTGCTATCTATACAAATCTCAATTATATTGATCTAAAAAATTATAGAATCAAGATTAGTAAAAAGGAGGCGATTTTGCTGCATGGATGGCGGGGGAGATTTCTTATTTTTAGAGGACGTTGGCATGGCAGTTTTCTAACATGCGGTCCCACGTGTCAGTGCTTTACCAAGCCAGTTCGCGTCCCACATGAGGCAGAACTACGGCAGAAGCAACATGTGGTTAACTTGAAGAAGATGAGGGAGAAGCGGATTCAGCAACGAGTGAAATGTGTTGGGGAACGAAGTAATTTCAAAAAAATTAGACCATAAGCGGAAGCGTTATGACAACGCGGTTGATGTAGTCGTATGTCTTCATGATCGACGGATCCTAGCACCGAAGGTACAACACCTCCGCGATCTACACACGTTCGGCTCGGTGACTTCCCACGAACTCCCGATCCAGTAGTGTCGAGGGAGAGCTTCGTTAGCTTGACGGCGTGATGACGGTGATGATGATGCTACCGGAACAGGGCTTCGCCTAAGCACCGCTACAATATGACCGAGGTGGATTATGCTGGAGGGGGGCACCGCGCACGGCTAAGAGATCAATGATCAACTTGTGTCTCTATGGGGTGCCCCCCCTCCCCCGTATATAAAGGAGTGGAGGAGGGAGAGGGCCGGCCCTCTAGTATGGCGCGCCCTAGGGAGTCCTACTCCCACCTGGAGTAGGATTCCCCGCCTTTCCAAGTAGCAGTAGGAGAGAAGGAAGGGAAGGAGAGAAGAGAAGGAAGGAGGGGGCGCCGCCCCTCCCCCTAGTCCAATTCAGACTAGGCCTTGGGGGCGTGCGGCTTGCCCTAGGCAGCCCCTTTCTCTTTCCCCCAAAGCCCAGTAAGGCCCATATACTCCTCGGGGGGTTCCGGTAACCTCCCAGTACTCCGGAAAATGCCCGAACTCATCCGGAACCATTCCGATGTCCAAACATAGGCTTCCAATATATCGACCTTTACATCTCGACCATTTCGAGACTCTTTGTCATGTCCGTGATCAAATCCGGGACTCCGAACTACCTTCGATTCATCAAAACACATAAACTCATAATACCGATCGTTACCGAACGTTAAGCGTGCGGACCCTACGGGTTTGAGAACTATGTAGACATGACCGAGATACATCTCCGGTCAATAACCAATAGCGGAATCTGGATGTTCATATTGGCTCCCACATATTCATTGAAGATCTTTATTGGTCAAACCACATAACAACATCCGTTGTTCCCTTTGGCATTAGTATGTTACTTGCCCGAGATTCGATCGTCCGTATCTCAATGCCTAGTTCAATCTCGTTACCGGCAAGTCTCTTTACTCGTTTCGTAATGCATTATCCCGCAACTAATTCATTATTTGCATTGCTTGCAAGGCTCATAGTGATGTGCATTACCGAGAGGGCCCAGAGATACCTCTCCGATACTCAGAGTGACAAATCCTAATCTCGATCTATGCCAACCCAACAAACACCATTGGAGACACCTGTAGAGCACCTTTATAATCACCCAGTTACATTGTGACGTTTGGTAGCACACGAAGTGTTCCTCCGGTATTCGGGAGTTGCATAATCTCATAGTCATAGGAACATGTATAAGTCATGAAGAAAGGAATAGCAATATACTAAACGATCAAGTGCTAAGCTAACGGAATGGGTCAAGTTAATCACATCATTCTCTAATGATGTGATCCCATTGATCAAATGAGAATTCATGTCTATGGCTAGGAAACTTAAGCATCTTTGATTCAAAGAGCTAGTCAAATAGAGGCATACTAGTGACACTCTGTTTGTCTATGTATTCACACATGTGCTAACTTTCCGGTTAATACAATTCTAGCATGAATAATAAACATTTATCATGATATAAGGAAACATAAATAACTACTTTATTATTGCCTCTAGGGAATATTTCCTTCAGTCTCCCACTTGCACTAGAGTCAATAATCTAATTCACATCGTCATGTGATTTAACACCAATAGTTCACATCTTTATGTGATTAGTTCACATCTCCATGTGGCTAATACCCGAACGGTTTACTAGAGTCAATAATCCAGTTCACATCGCTATGTGATTAACACCCAAATAGTGATCATGTTTTGCTTGTGAGAGAAATTTAGTCTACGGGTCTGCAACATTCAGATCCGTATGTATTTTGCAAATTTTCTATGTCTACAATGCTTTGGACGGAGCTACTCTAGCTAATTGCTCCCACTTTCAATATGTATCTAGGTCGAGACTTAGAGTCATCCAGATCAGTGTCAAAGTTTGCATCAACGTAACTCTTTACGACAAACTCTTTGTCACCTCCATAACCGAGAAACATTTCCTTATTCCACTAAGGATATTTTTGACCGCTGTCCAGTGATCCACTCCTGGATCACTATTGTACCTCTTGTCAAACTTATGGTGAGGTACACAATATGTCTGGTACATAGCATAACATACTTTATAGAACCTATGACTGTGTCATAGGGAATGACTTTTCATTATCTTTCTATTTTCTACCGTGGTCGAGTTTTGAGTCTTTACTCAACTTCACACCTTGCTACATAGGCAAGAACTCCTTCTTTGACTGTTCCATTTTGAACTACTTCAAAATCTTGTCAAGGTATGTACTCATTGAAAATATATCAAGCATCTTGATCTATCTCTATAGATCTTGATGCTCAATATGTAAGTAGCTTCACCGAGGTCTTTCTTTGAAAAACTCCTTTCAAACACTCCTTTATGCTTTCCAGAAAATTCTACATTATTTCCGATCAACAATATGTCATTCACATATACTTATCAGCAATGTTGTAGTGCTCCCACTCACTTTCTTGTAAATACAGGCTTCACCGCAAGTCTGTATAAAACTATATATGCTTTGATCAACTCATCAAAGCGTATATTCCGACTCCAAGATGCTTGCACCAGTCCATAGATGGATCACTGGAGCTTGCACACTTTGTTAGCACCTTTAGGATTGACAAAACCTTCTTGTTGTATCATATACAACTCTTCTTTAAGAAGTCCATTAAGGAATGCAGTTTTGACATCCATTTGCCAGATTTCATAAAATGTGGCAACTGCTAACATGATTCGGACAGACTTTTAAGCATCAATACGAGTGAGAAAATCTCATCGTAGTCAACACCTTGAACTTGTCAAAAACATTTTTTCGACAATTCAAGCTTTGTAGATAGTAACACTACTATCAGCATCTGTCTTCATCTTGAAGATCCATTTATTCTCAATGACTCGCCGATCATCGGGCAAGTCAATCAAAGTCGATACTTTGTTCTCATACATGGATCCCATCTCAGTTTTCATGGCCTCAAGCCATTTTGCGGAATCTGGGCTCATCATCGCTTCCTCATAGTTCATAGGTTCGTCATGGTCTAGTAACATGACTTCCAGAACAGGATTACCTTACCACTCTGGTGCGGACCGTACTCTGGTTGACCTACGAGGTTCGGTAGTAACTTGATCTAAAGTTTCATGATCATCATCATTAGCTTCCTCATTAATTGGTGCAGGAATCACTGGAACTGTTTTCTGTGATGAACTACTTTCCAATTTGGGATACGGTACAATTACCTCATCAATTTCTACTTTCCTCCCACTCACTTCTTTTGAGAGAAACTCCTTCTCTAGAAAGGATCCATTCTTAGCAACAAAATATGTTGCCGTCAGATCTGTGATAGAAGGTGTACCCAATAGATTTTTTTTGGGTATCCTATGAAGACACACTACTCCGATTTGTGTTCGAGCTTATCAGTTTGAAACTTTTCACATAAGCATCGCAACCCCAAACTTTAAGAAACGACATCTTTGGTTTCTTGCCAAACCATAATTCATATGGTGTCATCTCAACGGATTTAGATGGTGCCCTATTTAACGTGAATGCAACTGTCTCTAATGCATAACCCCAAAACGATAGTGGTAAATCGGTAAGAGCCATCATAGATCGCACCATATCCAATAAAGTACGATTACAACGTTCGGACACACCATTATGTTGTGGTGTTCCAGGTGGTGTGAGTTGCGAAACTATTCCACATTGTTTCAAATGAAGACCAAACTCGTAACTCAAATATTCGCCTCTGCGGTAGAAACTTTATTTTCTTGTTATGATGATTTTCCACTTCACTCTGAAATTCTTTGAACTTTCCAAATTTTTTAGACTTATGTTTCATTAAGTAGATATACCCGTATCTGCTCAAATCATCAGTGAAGGTCAGAAAATAATGATACCTGCCGCGAGCCTCAACACTTATTGGATCGCATACATCAGTATATATTATTTCCAATGAATCAGTTGCTCGCTCCATTGTTCCGGAGAACGAAGTCTTAGTCATCTTGCCCAAGAGGCATGGTTCGCAAGCATCAAGTGATTCATAATCAAGTGATTCCAAAAGTCCATCATCATGGAGTTTCTTCACACGCTTTACACCAATATGATCTAAATGGCAGTGCCACATATAAGTTGCATTATTAACTATGCATCTTTTGGCTTCAAAATTATGTATATGTGTATTACTACGATCGAGATTCAATAAACCATTTATATTGAGTAATGACCATAGAAGGTTTTATTCATGTAAATAGAACAACAATTATTCTTTGACTTAAATGAATAACCGTATTGCAATAAACATCATCCAATCATATTTATGCTCAACGCAGACACCAAATAACATTTATTTTAGGTTCAACACTAATCCCGAAGGTAAAGGGAGTGTGCGATGGTGATCTTATCAACCTTGGAATCACTTCCAACTCACATCATCACCTCGCCCTTAACTAGTTCTTTTTTATTTTGCTACTCCCGTTTTGAGTTACTACTCTTAGCAACTGAACAGTATCAAATACTTAGGGGTTGCTATAAACACTAGTAAAGTACACGCCAATAACATGTATATCAAATATACCTTTGTTCACTTTGCCATCCTTCTTATCCACCAAGTATTTGGGGTAATTCCGCTTCCAGTGATCATTTCCTTTGAAGTAGAAGCACTTAGTTTCAGGCTTGGGTCTAGCTTTGGGCTTCTTCATGGGAGTGGAAACTTGCTTGCCATTCTTCTTGAAGTTCCCTTTCTTTCCCTTGCCCCTTTACTAGAAACTAGTGGTCTTGTCAACCATCAACACTTGATGCTTTTCTTGATGTCTACCTTCGCAGATTTCAGCATCGTGAAGAGCTCGGGAATTGTTTTTGTCATCCCTTACATATTATAGTTCATCACGAAGTTCCAGTAACTTGGCGATAGTGACTAGAGAACTCTGTCTCACTCTCTTATCTGGAAGACTAACTCCCACTTGATTCAAGCGATTGTAGTACTCAGACATTCTGAGCACATGCTCACTGGTTGAGCAATTCTCCTCCATCTTGTAGGCAAAGTACTTGTCAGAGGTCTCATACCTCTCGAATCGGGCATGAGTTTGAAATACCAATTTCAGCTCTTGGAACATATTATATGCTCCGTGGCATTCAAAACGTCTTTGAAGTCCCGGTTCTAAGCCGTAAAGTATGGTGCTCCAAACTATCAAGTAGTAATCATACCGAGCTTTGCCAAACGTTCATAACGTCTGCATCAGCTCCTGCAATAGGTCCGTCACCTAGCGGTGCATCAAGGACATAATTCTTCTGTGCAACAATGAGGATAATCCTCAGATCACAGAGCTAGTCCGCATCATTGCTACTAACATCTTTCAACATAGTTTTCTCTAGGAACATATCATAAATAAAACGGGGAAGCTATACGCGAGCAATTGATCTACAACATAGATATGCAAATACTATCAGGACTAAGTTCATGATAAATTTAAGTTCAATTAATCGTATTACTTAAGAACTCCCACTTAGATAGACATCCCTCTAATCGTCTAAGTGATCACTTGATCCATATCAACTAAACCATGTCCTATCATCACATGAGATGGAGTAGCTTTCAATGGTGAACATCACTATGTTGATCATATCTACTATATGATTCACGCTCGACCTTTCGGTCTCAGTGTTCCGAGGCCATATCTGCATATGCTAGGATCGTCAAGTTTAACCCGAGAATTTCGCGTGTGCAAAACTGGCTTGCACCCGTTGTATGTGAACGTAGAGCTTATCACACCCGATCATCACGTGGTGTCTCGGCACGACGAACTGTCGCAACAATGCATACTCAGGGAGAACACCTATACCTTGAAATTTAGTGAGAGATCATCTTATAATGCTACCGCCATACTAAGCAAGATAACAAGCATAAAAGATAAACATCATATGTAATCAAAATATGTGACATGATATGGCCATCATCATTTTGTGCATTTCATCTCCATCTCCAAAGTACCGTCATGATCTCCATCGTCACCGGCATGACACCATGATCTCCATCATCTTGATCTTTATCAATGTGTCGTCACATGGTCGTCTCGCCAACTATTGCTTTTGCAACTATTGCTATCGCATAGCGATAAAGTAAATCAATTGCATGGCGCTTGCATCTTATGCAATAATGAGACAACCATAAGGGTCCTTCCAGTTGCCGATAACTTCAACAAAACACGATCATCTCATACTACAATTTATATCTCATCATGTCTTGACCATATCACATCACAACATGCCCTGCAAAAACAAGTTAGACGTCCTCTACTTTGTTGTTGCAAGTTTTATGTGGCTGCTACGGGCTGAGCAAGAACCGTTCTTACCTACGCATCAAAAACCACAACGCGGTAAAGTGATTGCTTTTTGATCTTCAGAAAGAACCCTGTTCATTGAATCCGATTCAACTAAAGTTGGAGAAATAGACACCCACTAGCCACCTGTGTGCGAAGCACGTCGGTAGAATCAGTCTCGCGTAAGCTTACGCTTAATGTCAGTATGAGCCGCTTCATCCAACAATACCGCTGAATCAAGAATCAACTAGTGATGGCAAGCAATATGTATACCCACACCCACAACTCCTTTGTGTTCTACTCGTGCATATAACATTTACGCATAGACCTGGCTCGGATACCACTGTTGGGGAACGTAGTAATTTTTAAAAAAATTCCTACGCACACGCAGATCATGGTGATGCATAGCAACAAGAGGGAAGTGTGTTGTCCACGTACCCTCATAGACCGTAAGCGCAAGCGTTATGAAAACGCGGTTGATGTAGTCGTACGTCTTCATGTTCGACCGATCCTAGCACTGAAGGTACGACACCTTCGCGATCTGCACACGTTCGGCTCAGTGACGTCCCACGAACTCACGATCCAGTAGAGTGTCGAGGGAGAGCTTCATCAGCACGACGGCGTGATGATGGTGATGATGATGCTACCGGAACAGGGCTTTGCCTAAGCACCGCTACGATATGACCGAGGTGGATTATGGTGGAGGGGGGCACCGCACATGGCTAAGAGATCAATGATCAACTTGTGTCTCTATGGGGTGCCCCCCTCCACCATATATAAAGGAGTGGAGGAGGGGGAGGGCCGGCAATCTACTATGGCGTGCCCTAGGGAGTCCTACTCCCATCGGGAGTAGGAATCCCCCCTTTCCAAGTAGGAGTAGGAGAGAAGGAGGGGAAGGAGAGAAGAGAAGGAAGGAGGGGGCGCCGCCCCTCCCCCTAGTCCAATTCGGACTAGGCCTTGGGGGGCGTGCGGCCCACCCTAGGCAGCCCCTCTCTCTTTCCCCTAAAGCCCAATAAGGCCCATATACTCCCCAGGGGGTTCCGGTAACCTCCCGGTACTCCGATAAATGTCCGAACTCATCCGAAACCATTCCGATGTCCAAACATAGGCTTCCAATATATCGATCTTTAAGTCTCGACCATTTCGAGACTCCTCATCATATCCGTGATCAAATCCGGGACTCCGAACTACCTTCGGTTTATCAAAACACATAAACTCATAATACTGATCGTCACCGAACGTTAAGCGGGCGGACCCTACAGGTTCGAGAACTATGTAGACATGACCGAGACACATCTCCGGTCAATAACTAATAGAGGAACTAGGATGTTCATATTGGCTCCCACATATTCTACGAATATCTTCATCGGTCAAACCGCATAACAACATACATTGTTCCCTTTGTCATTGGCATGTTACTTTCCCAAGATACGATCGTCAGTATCTCAATACCTAGTTCAATCTCATTACCAGCAAGTCTCTTTACTCATTCTGTAATGCATCATCCTACAACTAACTCATTAGTCACATTGCTTTCAAGGCTCATAGTGATGTGCATTACCGAGAGGGCCCAGAGATACCTCTCCGATACTCAGAGTGACAAATCCTAATCTCGATCTATGCCAACCCAACAAACACCATCAGAGACACCTGTAGAGCACCTTTATAATCACCCAGTTACATTGTGACATTTGATAGCACACAAAGTGTCCCTCCGGTATTCACGAGTTGCATAATCTCAGTCATAGGAACATGTATAAGTCATGAAGAAAGCAATAGCAATATACTAAATGATCAAGTGCTAAGCTAACGGAATGGGTCAAGTCAATCACATCGTTCTCTAATGATGTGATCCCGTTGATCAAATGAAAATTCATGTCTATGGCTAGGAAACTTAAGCATCTTTGATTCAACGAGCTAGTCAAATAGAGGCATACAAGTGACACTCTATTTGTCTATGTATTAACACATGTACTAAGTTTACGGTTAATACAATTCTAGCATGAATAATAAATATTTATCATGATATAAGAAAATGTAAATAACTACTTTATTATTGCCTCTAGGGCATATTTCCTTCAAAATGATATTTGCTTCGTCCCTCCAACTTCTTTTTTTTGGCATTATTACTTCGTCCCTCCAACTTAACTATGGGAAAGGTGCAACTTTGTGATTTGATGCCTCATTGCTCATTACTACGCCGGCGGCATGACTGGGGTGCTTCACCCCTGCTGCTCTGAACTATATTTCGGTATGGCACGTGGACCCGGTAGCATGATGTTCCACATGTCGGCGAACGGGACTAGAACTTTTATGAAAACGAGCGCTCCACTCTTACGACGGAGGAGTACACGACACGGCGGCCCCGTGAACTGTCACTTGTACTGTATAGTACTATAGTTTTGCTATTTCGCATGATCCATTGATACAAACCCGATTAAACAGGAAAGGGCAGGATTTTCCTCGTGCGGTAGATGATACTGGCCATACATTTCAAAGGCAATTTTAATGTATGCAAACTGAATAATTAAGTAACAATATGATATCTAGTAAAACTAAAAACACATATGATTTATTGTTTTAGAGCGTAGTAGTAGTGTTGTATTGCATAGTTGTTAGATGTAACATGCGAGAACGTGTAGAGATGTAGTTTTGGAGGGCCTACAGAGAGAAAAGTTTAATACGGTCACTGAACTTCAGAATACGCTCATTACGGTCACTATATAAGTTTTTCGGTGATTATACGGTCACTTGCTCACCGTTCAGCATCAAATTGCACTTTGTTGACCGGCCAAATAGTCTGCGTGGCACCATGTTGACTAGTTAAATTTACCATGTTCCTTGTGGGCCCCACATGTTAGTTCACATAGGAAAAAGGTCAGATAAACACAAACATACGCAGGCGCGATAAGACTCCAACTCGTTGCGGGAATCACCTAGTTGTGTATGTGTCTGTCAGGGCCGGATGTGTGCAGATGCACGTGTAGGTTGAGCACTTGAGCGTGAGAGAGTGTGTTGGTCGTGCGGTATGTGCATGCATGCGTGCGTGTGCGCATGTGAGTGTTGCGTGCGTGCGTGGATGCATGTGGACGTGTGAGTGTTGCGTGCGTGCGTCGCTGCATGTGTTCGTGTGAGTGTTGCGTGCATGTAGTTCGTGTGCATGCGTGTGTGTGTATAATCACCACACCAGCTCCTATGTGTTAACAGATGGCTGAGCATACCAATACAAGGCCACCTTGTGTGCTATGCCCACGGTCATGACTTCGAACCACCGTCCAATATTTTTTGTCGTTTGTTTTCATTCTTACTAGCAAGATGCCCGTGCGTTGCACGTAACATCAAGATGCATTTGTATGACTAGTTTATCTTGTGAGAGAAAAGGATGAAAGATGGAAGGCCTTATTTGCAAATGTGGAGAGGTGTGTGGGTACCTTTTTGCAAAATTGCCATAGTTTCCTTCCTATCCGTTAGATACAAATCGGACGGCCTATATTGCAGGATGGCAGGCACACGATCATCACCAACCCTATTTTTCATAAGAGTGTAGAAGAGTAGATACAAGCCGACAGGTGGGACCAATGGTAGTGAGATAATGTGATGCAACACTAGAGGTGCCACGTGGAGCGTTTAACTGGTCAACTAGTCGTGTCTTGAGCAAATACAGAGCTGTATGGTGAGCCCATGATTGTATAATAACCACAAAACATAAATGGTGATCGTAATGAGTGGATTTTGAAGTCTAATGTATGTATCGTGCTTTCGCTCCAAATACAATGATCGTCACTGTATATATCACGAGATAAAGATGAAACATGCATGAATGTGCTGGGGGCTTACTTTTAGAGGACCTGGAGATAGTTTCTGTGCGTACGTGAAAGGGGCGTAGAGGGCGTGTATGCGATGGGGAGAGAGATGCTCTTCTTTTCTCTTTATTATGACCAACTTTATATATAGTATAAAAATATAAAAATTCACAGTGCGGAATAAATATCATTGTGGGCACCATGCAATGCAAATTAACGTTCATACTCCTCCATATAACTTTGTAATGTTGTATATATGTAGAAATTCTAAAATAATTTTTTTGGCCACACTTTATTCAAAAGGAATGTTGTATGCGAAATAAACGTGAAGAGAGGGCTTTTTAGATCAATGGGGTACGTGATGTAACATTTGTGAATGTGTAGTTCATGTATTTGGCAGGGCCTAGAGAGGTATGTGTGTGTATTACGCATTCAAGAGAGGCCAGATAGAGGGGACGGCGGGGGGAGGGGGCGTGGGAGAGATAGCACGAGAAATGAGAGAGGTCTAGAGAGAGAGAGACTAATATGATGTCACGGCGAGAGATTCCCTTGAGTGTGTATATGAAAGGGGGGAGGGGATAGAGGCACGAGAAGATTTTTGTGTGTGTGGTGTTTGTGTTGGTATGTGTGGGTGTGAGAAGATAACGAGACCTGGGGGCAGAGGGTGTGTCACTGCGTGAGGTCCGGTGGGTCGAGGTGAGGCCCTTGGTTCGGTTCCGTCCTGCGCCACATTGGTCGGCCTGTGACACATTTAGGGAGACCCATGGATGACTTGTCGTACAAGACAACGATAGCAGAACTATGAAGGACTCTGTGTCCATTGACAAAGCCGGCTAGGATTTGTAACCCTGGGTTCTCGGACTAAGGTAACCCCTTATCTCTGATATTACTATTCATCCAACCTAACTTTAAGGGGCATCCTACAGAATGCTCTGCTAGAATCATACTCGTCGATTAGGAAGAGAGGTGTGAGACAATGCATGAGAGACAGACCTAAAGATAATGTGCGTACATGAGACACGTAGGCATGTCTATGTATATAGAAAGGGTCGATGGGGATTGTGCATGTCTATGCTTGTGGGAGGAAGAGTGATTGTGATAAAGGTTAGTGAAAATAGTCGTAAATGGTTACGAGAGGGAGGGAGGGTTATATCGAGAGCATGTCTGCGAGAAAGACACCTCGGGAGAGAGAGTGTGAGCATGTGTGAGAGACCACCGATGGAGAGTGAAACTACACGTAAAAGACTGATGTACACATTGATTAAAGATATAAATTGTATCCAAATATTAGGATGGGATGATGATATTTGCAATTCGCGTAAGGAACGGTCATTGATCCATCAGACATCTAGATTCTATCGAATTTGAGCATGTATATGTTATTATTCAACACGATTGATCCACATAGTTAGTATTTTGAACTCCTGAAAATGCATCGCTTTAGCAATCACATATAAACGTGAGTATAGTTCATGTTGTGTGTGTAAAGCACATTATACATACAAAAGTTACACAATGAACATTATAAATAGCTAGCTATGAACTAGCATACATTTGAATTCAACTTAAGGTGGTTTAAAAAATTGAATTCAACATGAAGTCCATTCAAATATTTGAATTCGATATCATGGCATTTGTAAATCATACCTAAATTATGGGGGCACCAATCTTTGCTCTGATTTTGTACATAATAGCATATATAGTCGTGTACAAAATAGATTCAAATTTAGCTCCTACATTCCAAAATAATCATAGTTATAGGATTTTCAAGTGTCAAAATTTCAAAAAGAAGCGGATAATTTAATGAGGTTTTCAAACATACAAGGTCAAATTTAACATTGTCTATTTAGGTTAATCCTCAAAGTTCAAGAGTACTCTAAACGTGAATGCTTCTGTTTCAAAATTTCGAACAATGCGCCAAAAGAGCCTCTACTCGCCCGAAACCGCGTGAGACCAATGTTTGGTAGTAGAAGGAAATTACTTTTCTAACTCCGACCCGTGAAACCTACCGGCCCGACATCCAAAGGTCTAAACTGGGGTAGGTTTGTAGCTTCATCTAGACGCCACGCAACCGCCTCCGAAAAACATTCATACACAATGGCCACCTAAGCACACATGCGTGTGGCCGAAATCGCTCCTGCCCACTATTTGGGAGACATGGGATTACCATCCTACCCCGACCCGCAGTAGGTCCGAAATTTAAGAGGGGGGGTAAAGTTTGTACTTTCCCCAAATTTCAAACAAGCGCGCCCCATATGTTCAAAAAAGCCAAAAACAAACGTGGCCCAAACCGAAACATGGATGTCCCTTAGCTCCCCCCAGCCCCGTCCGATTCCCCATTCGTACTCCGTGGGCGCCAAAACTACCTCTCCACCAGTCACGAAACCTCGGCATCCTCCGTCCACCACCCCATCCCACCCATCAACCGCCGCCCTCCTCCATCATGCCGGAGCCGATACCCCGACGTCGTCGTCCACCGCAACCTCAACCACAACGCCCTCCACGGCTACTAGTTGAAGTCGAGGCCGAGCCGTCCGTACCCGAGCCAGTTCAACCACGCTGTCCTGTGCCTCATCGCTGCCGCTCCAACTTTGCCACCGTCCACTACACCGGAGTTGTTCCTGCTACGCGGTCCTTCGCCGCCTCGGATCTGCTTCCCCTCCGCTGACATATGGCCACGGTAACACAGTCAACAATTTGGCCATGGGTTCGTCCAAGCCTGCACCCTCCTCCAAAACATCGGTTCCCCTGGCAAAAAGAAGAAGATCGCCGCGACATGTGGAGGAGACCACACCAGCAACCGAAAATTGTACTCCTCTTCCCTTATTCATGCAAATCTTACGTGTCTACTTGCACGGTATTCATCCCACAGAAGACACTAGTTGATCGCTTCTTCTTGATACTAGATGTTCCTAGTAACTCGCGATGCACAAGGTTTCTCCTCATATACTATTTCACCTTAGCTAGAGGTCCGTCGCCCCCTGGATTTCAATTCCTGGTCAGTGGTGTGTGGGGCCTAGAGCTGCTGGTGCCCGATCTGAAGGTCGGCCGGGATTAAAGGGATGGCCTGGGGGCGCTGCCAAGCACGGCGGTGGTGTGAGGTCGAGGGGAGGGCGGGGTGGCGGAGGCAGGGGTCTGGGCCGGTGGTCACTGGTGGTTCGAGAAAGATCGTCAACAGTGACTGGCGGGAGGTAGACGAAGGCCATCTACCCGTTCCTTATAGATCGGACGGTTCATAAAAAAATCGACTAGCCGATTTATTTTCAATCGACTGTTATCTGGATAGGACCACATGTGGTGGTGTGCTGGAGGAGTACATGCATTTCCTGTGCTCATATATTACAGAATCATAAGGAGTAGAATCTAATTTTGTTTGCCATGCAATGTTGTAGAGCTATCATATGTCTCCTGTCATTTATTTTTCAGCCACCTGCTATCTGCTACTTTTACAGTACACTAGTTCTGCACATACTTCACCCATACTCTCACTATTATGTTTTTATGCAAGGGTATTTCAGACTCTGCCTTCACAGAAGCAGAAAAGAAAAGAGAGAAGGCGCTCCTGCTTGCTTCGCGGGCAGGCAAGACACGTGTTTTCGCTTTAAAGGTTGGATGTTTAACAGATGGATACTGTAAACGTAGCTCTGGAGTTGATGATCTCGCTCGCCGTGAACTACCATCTCGGGTGCTTGCTTTAACTTCACGGTGTCATATGTGGTTGCATGTTGCATATGGTGTCTAGCTAGTATTCGAAAGGCCGAAGTCTGTCTTTATCAAGATAAGGAAAGATATTTTTTACATGAACCACCATCCGGGGAGCACCAGAAGCCAAATAGCTAATCAGGGCACTGGCCGAGCCAGTGACAAGCCCAACACAGACATGCATCACCTGGAAGCCAACTAAAAAGCCACGATGGTGGTGAAGCAGCCCGCCTCCCACCAGGCTCTCACGTGCTTGATGATCATTCTCACCACTCCAATCGAATGTCTAGCTTGTATTGCTTCCAATTTGGTTAAATTGCCTCTCCTTAGCTTACACACTATACCTTTGAATATGACATGCCTTCCTATTTTTGGTACAGACTAGTACATCTGCCTATTAACCATGTTCTTACATCAAACTAATGTTCTTGTGTATCCCTCATCAATCACTTATGATGAGGCAGTCAGGCCAGTGGACTACTATGATAAAAGATCCTCATTTAAAGAATGCAGCGTCAGCCTCCCTACATGATTCTGAAGAAACAACAAGGCCAGATGAAGATAGTGAACATAGCTCTATAGTTGATTACCGCATTTCCCCTACACTAGCATCGCAGGTGCTTGCTCTAACTTGGCAGCGTGATATGTGGTTGCATGTTGCATATGGTGTCTAGATTGTAATTCTTCCAATCTGGTTAATTTGCATGTGCTATTCTGCTTAGTTTATAAATTATACCTGTTAATGTGACATGCCTTCCTGTTTTTAGCACATAGTACATATGTCTATTAAGCATGTCCTTACATAAAACTACTGTTTTTTTGTATCCCGCATAAATCAATATGACGAGACACCTTTAGTATATGCAGTGTGATATTAGTTGCATTGTTCATATGATTTATAGCATGCGCTGCTTCTAATTTGTTGAAATGCCATTTATGGTAGGACACTTTTAACTTGGCAGAGTCATATTGGTTGCATCTTTGATGTGGTGTCTGGCTTGCATTGCTTCTTATTTGTTGAAATGGTTTCTGCTTAGTTTACACAAAAAGTTGTGAATATGCCATGCCGTCCTATTTTTCGTATTATTCCATCCTGGAATCATGTGTTTGCCTTACATCAAAGTAGTGATTGTCACTATCATGCACAGATGAGTTCTGAAGAGTGGATTTATTGCTTTTTCTTGTCGGTTTTACTTGACAATTCAATCAATAAAGCGGAAGGAAGTTAGCAAAGGCAGCGGATGAAGGTGCTCCTTCCAAATGGAGGGCCTCTACAAATTCTACTCCTCCATTCCCCAAGATGATTTCCAAGACAACACATGCATAGACACTCAATGTAGTTGTGTTGGTGATGAGCACGTCTCCCCTAGTGCACCATCACAGGTGCTCCCTCTAACTTGGCACTGTTATATGTGGTTGCATGTTATGTATGATGTCTAGCTTTTATTGCTTCTACTTTTGTTGAATTTCATCTTCTTACTTTACACATTATACTTGTGACTAAGACACGTGTTCCTGTTTCTAGACCATACAATATCTGTCTATCACACCATGTTCTTACATCAAAGTACTACTGTTGTGTAACCTGAAACAATCACTTATCATAAGGCATGTTTGACTTGGGAGTGTGATATAGGTTACATCTCGCATTCTTTTCTAGCTTGTACTACTTCTAATTTGTTGAAATGGCACTTATGACAAGACAGTTTTAACTTGGTAGAGTGATATCCGTTGCATCTTTCATATGGTGTCTAGCTTTCATTGCTTCTAATTTGTTGAAATACCTTCTCCTTAGTTTACACATCATAAGCTGTGAAAATGCAATGTTGTGAATATGCAATGGCACTAATGACGAGAGACCTTTAACTTGGTAGTGTGATGTTGTTTGCATCTTGCATATGATTTATTTCTTGTACTATTTCACATTTGTTTAAACGGAATTTATGATGAGACACTGTTAACTTGGCAGAGCGATATTTGTAGCATCTTTCATATGGTGTCTACCTTCCATTGCATTGATTCTAATTTAGTGAAATGTCTTCTGCTTAGTTTACACATCATAGTTCTGGTTATCTCATGCCGTCCTGTTTTTTGTACATATTACATCCTCCTATCATGTGGTTGTCTAACATCAAAGTTTAGTTCGTCTGTATCACGCATCAATTTGTTCTGAAGAACTAAACTGTTATTCATTTTTCTTGTCGGCTTGACTTAACATGGCATAGAGAAAGAGGAAGCAACACAGAATGACAGGGAGAGGAAAGCCGAAGAATCCTGCAGATTCTGCTGGTACAGATGGTGCAATAGAAGGTCAAAGTCCAGCAGAAAATTGTACCGACAGGGTATCCCGTGCTACACGAGCTGCAGAACAAGCCTAACAGAAACAAATAGCTGCCACCAAACAAGCAAAGACAACCCTAGTTGTTGCAACACCTTCCACAGTACCACCAGCTGCACGATTTACTCATTGGTCAACTCAGCTAGCAGCACGTTCCCAAGCTCCCTTGCCACCTGACACTACTTCCGAAGCACTCTTGACACAAGATGAGTTGGCAAGATTAGATGAACTTTGTGAGCTTCAACAACAAGAAGGTAGTTGTTGGAGTCAAGTTATTGTTGCATGCTTCTTTATATGTAGTCTCACAGTTTGATGTACACTAACACTTCATATGTTCGTTGTTGGACTAGCACCGAGGCGCAAGAGGAAACAAACATCAAGGATAATTCTCGATAGGTTAACTGAATTTAGAGGAGGAAGAATGGAGATCCATTTTGAGGCAGGTTTAAAAAGGCCACGTGATGCTACAGAGTCAGCCAAGTTAGTATTAGAGGCAGAGGTTGCCATTAGGTGTCATGTACGCATCCTCCCAACATGGATTCGGTACAGGAATGACAAAGACGAAACCCAGTTCAACACCTTCCTTGACCATTTATCTGTAAGTATGGTTATGTATGGAAACTAGTAATATCGTCTTGCTCTGTCCAATACTTTCTAGGTTGCTGATAATGAGACTCCCATAATTTTCAACAGATGAGGTTCAAGTTGGATAGCCAAGATGATGCAACTAGACAAGCTTGCACCCATGTTTTGAAGTCTGCTCTGCGACAATATCGATATAACTTGAGGAAAACTCACTTTGAAGGCAAGACTAATAGTGAACTTGCCCAAGCATCTCCAGTGGAAAATATATCGGATGAAGACTGGAGAGGCCTCGTTAAACACTGGTCTGATCCGAAGTATCATGTACATTATATATATGTGATCAAATCACATGTCGAAATCCTAGTTACACATGTGCCACACAAATCTATCTTCTTGTAGGTGAATTGTTCAAAGAACAAGGCCAATTGTACGAAAGTGAAATTCCAACAGACGACAGGATCTCGTAGCTATATTGCACACTACGAGGCTCTTGTAATTAGCTGTTGTTTCACTCTTTTCGCTGTACCATATTATCATATCTATATTGACCTATTCCAAATGCAAAGGAAAGCCCACAAGGACCAAAAAGTACCTGAACCAAATGCTGTGGAAATCTTCAAGGACTGTCACTCCAGCAAGACGAAGGGCATGACTACACCAGTCAAAGCCGCTATTGTAAGTCCTTAATCCTCATGCCTTTTAACTACTACTTATTCTGACTTGTGCCTTGAATTGCATGGTTTGTGGCCAATGTATATTACTCTTTTCAATTTTATACACAATTGTCTTAGCGTATCATTGCACCTTACAAGGTTTAAAAGAGAGGAGTGATGTTCCTTTGATCTTGACCTGTAATCTAGTTCCGTGCTGGACTTGCCCATACAACGTTACAATTGCCTATTTGTCTGTTCTCAGTTGTTTTGTGATATGAATGATGTAATACTATGCTTACCGTATTATAAACTTTGTCTCTTTATCCTTAGCTGTCAATACAATGTGAAGAAATAGACAATACATTAGCCAGGTACATGGTCATATGTTTGGAACCTGGTTTTATTATGTACTTTGTAGTAAAATACAACTAATATTTTACATGGGTTCACCAGATTAAGTTCCATATAGACCAAAGCTATTTTGTTTGGTTTTGCTGCCTCCTTAATATCTTCTGTTCTATTACTACTAATGTAAAAACTCAACTTTTCAGCAAGCTATGGAAAAATGGTAGAACCGCCACCTTCTCAAGGTGGCGAGGCAACTATAACCGCAATGTCAGCTCTTGCTGCAGTGGGTCAGTACCTGTCCACTAACAGTGCCAAAAGCATGTTCCTGCGTAATACGGGATTGGTTGTTAAGGCAATCTCATGCAAACTGCCTCATGATCAAGATATGCAAGCTCACAACAATGTTATATCTGCGCTCCAGACACAAGTCCGTTCCCTAATAGAGACCCTTTGTGAAACAAGGACATACATTGTTCGATGTCGTCAAGATATGCATGGTTTTGAAACCAGACTATAAGACATTTGCAATGTTGTTCAGGAGCCTAGGAGAAATGAAGGCGAAGGTTATGGTGCTCCATCGGACAATACAGCATGAAAACGTAAGAGTCAGGTCAAATGAACTGAGCTTCTGAACTTCTGTTGGTGCATTTATCTGCCAGACTGTTAACTTTTATGCCAACCTTCCTTTTGTTTTATAGTTGTAATTTGTTTTGTTGCGATACAAAATTTGTTCTTAACGTGCAGCCACCGGCTGAAGAAAATAGCAAGCCATTTTTGTATAGTGTAGGGTGTTCCCTATATTTGCACTGGTGGCGATCTTTGATGCCCGGCGGATGTAATCTGTTCAATCGCCTAAATCGCCTAGCGTTAGTTTCGGGCTTATTTATTTCCTAGTCTTCTTTTTCCCTGGTTTTCTAGTGGCCGCAACGACCATGGGCCATATACGGACCGTGGTAACCTTGACCTTGCTACGGGCCGTAGGATCCATGGGCCTCCTATGAGTCGTCTTTAAATGGGCCTCCAACACGGTCATAGAATCGATGGGCCTCGGGCCATCGGATAAATGGGTCTACATGAGCCGTAAATGGGCGTAATTGGTATCGGCCCAGCATGGTAATGGGCCGTTAACAGGGCAGAGGTCAACAGAGGCTTAATTCTCACAGGCATAACAGGTCGTTAATGGGCTAGAATATAGGATGGGCTGGAAACGACGCAATGGGTTAACAGACCAAAAACGGGCCGACTTGCCACGGGCCGAATTTGGCCCATTAGGGGAACAGGCTAGTAACGGGTCGGAAGTAATCGAGGGCTGGAAAGGAGCCCAAGAACATGTGGGCCGTCAGTAGGCCGAAAGCTAACATGGGGTGGAAACGGCCCATCTGAATCATGGGTCGTTAACTGGTACAAAGAAATTTACTGTTCATTATGGGCTAGAATCACCGTGGGCCTCTAAATGGCCTAAAGATACAAAGGACTCATATGGGTTGAAAGATGTTGTGGGCCATACATGGGCCAAAATTGAAATGGGCTAGTGTTATATTTGATGGCCCACATGACGTTGTTGGGCTGATTTCGTGTAGGCCCTAACGGGGCGTGAGTTACCGGGCCGTAAAATGGGCTATTTGCAAAGAGACCGTTAACAAGCTTTTCATGTGCCAGCCCACTAACTTTTGACCAAGTCAAACGGGACGGCCTTTGTAAGCTAAATGGGCCGATGGTGGGCCGTCGCACGTGTCAACATATCCTAGGTGCCTATCTGACCCACTGACGAGTTGACACGTGTTTCCTCCAGCCAATCGGAATTTTACACATGGAAATTTCCCATTGGTCCGGGCTGTTGATGGGTTATCAGATCCAAAACCATTCCCGATAGCTTAACGGCGACCCGTTACGATGGATGCCATGTGTCGGTCACCCTTGATGAAAGTACATCTGTGACGCGCGATTTATTGTCATGGAAGTGGACACTTCCGTGATGATAATTTTGGTTATGTCATGGAACACTTCTACGACAACACATGTATGATTATCTTGATTCTGTCATAAAATTGTCATGGATGTACATGCATGACAGAAAACATGACCTACTGTGACAAACACGTATCATCACAGAAGTGTCTTTTTTGTAGTGAAAATATGTGACATTATATGTCCATCATCATCTTGTGCTTTTGATCTTCATCTCCAAAGCATCGTTATGATGTCCATCGTCACCGCCTCGACACCTTGATCTCCATCGTAGCGTCGGGGTCGTCTCGCCAACTATTGCTTCTACAACTATCGCTAACACGTACTGATAAAGTAAAGCAATTACATGGCATTTGCATTTCATACAATAAAGAGACAACCATAAGGCTCCTACCGGTTGTCAAATATCTTACAAAACATGATCATCTCATACAATAACGTTTATCACATCATGTCTTGACCATATCACATCACAACATGCCCTGCAAAAACACGTTAGACGTCCTCTACTTTGTTGTTGCAAGTTTTACGTGGCTGCTACGTGCTTCTAACAAGAACCATTCTTACCTATGCATCAAACCACAATGGTGTTTAGTCAAGTTTGCTGTTTTAAACTTCTTCAAGGACCGGCCGCAGTCAAACTCGATTCAACTAAAGTAGGAGAAACAGACACCCGCCAGCCACCATTATGCAAAACTAGTTGCATGTCTGTTGGTGGAACCGGTCTCATGTGCGTGGACATGTAAGGTTGGTCCGGGCCGATTCATTCCACAATACAGCCGAATCAAAATAAGACGTTGGTGGTAAGCAGTATTACTATGTAACGCCCCGAGACCGTTGCGCTGGGTGCCTTCCAGTTATTCGCTGTTGTTGCCTTGTCATTTGTTTGCGTGTCATGCATTTCATATCATGTCATCATGTGCATCGCATTTGCATACGTGTTCGTCTCATGCATCCAAGCATTTTCCCCGTTGTCAGTTTTCTAATCCGACACTCCTACGTCCTCCGGCGCGCCCTTTTGCCTCTTTTCGTGTGCGGGTGTTAAACATTCTCGGATTGGACCGAGATTTGCCAAGTGGCCTTGGTTTACCACCGGTAGACCGCCTGTCAAGTTTCGTGCCATTTGGAGTTCGTTTGATACTACAACGATTAACCGAGGAACCGTCAAGGCCTCGTGTGTGTTGCAGCCCAACACCCCTCCAAAGTGACCCGAAACCCATCCAAAACCCCTCCATCCTCTCGGTCGTTCGATCACGATCGCGTGGCCGAAAACCGCACTCCATTTGGACTCTCCTAGCTGCCTCTACCTATATATATGTGCACTCCTCTGAAATTCGCGGTCTAACCCTAGTCCTCCTCCTTCTCCGTGCGTCCGGACACGTCCGCGCTGCGCCGGACATGTCCGCCGCCCAGCCACGTCTCCCGACCTATCACCGCGTGCCACGTCATCCCTGCGGCCGCTCCCGGCCAACCTGACGTCGCCATGTCAGCCGCGCCCTCGCACACTATGCCACGGCCCGCGGATCCCATCGAGGGCCCGTGCAGGCCCGCCCCGCCGCCGGCTGGCCCGTTTCTAGCCCGAGCACTCCGCCGCCACCGCTCGAGCTCGTCGGCCACCCGCGCCTCGCCGGAGTCGCCTCCCTTGCTGCCGTTTGCATCGCACGCCGCGCGCCGTCTGTTGCTCCGCCGCGCGAGCCCCGCTCCAGCGCCGAGCCCGCCGCACGCCGTGCTGCGCCGCCGCCGCCACCTCTTCGTAGGAGAGCCCTGCGCCGCCCGCGCCTTCCCCGCGAGAGCGCTGCCCGAGCCCTGTTTCGGCCACCCGAGCCCCGATATGCTCGCCGGAGACCCATCCCCGACCTCACCACGGCCGGATCCGGCGAGATCCGGCCGATCCGCATGCCCGCCGCCCGCTGTCGTTGCTCGCCGGAGCCGCCGCGTCCGTCCTGCCGCCGTACCGGCCTCCTGTGTCCTGGACCGGGGAAAAACCACCAGATCGGCCAGTTCGACCGAACCGGACCGGCCCAACCGAAGCCTTGCCTGGACTGCCCGATTTTTTCACTTCAAAGCCTCTTCGATTCGGCCCAAGGGCCCATGGTGAGCCCGCATCTATCCTCCGCCCTGTATGACTTTTACTATTCTACGCTCACCTGTTTTTCTGCTAAGTCCCCAAGTCTGTGACATTTTGTGCCCATGTTCATCGCATCATAACTTCATCACTATAGCTCTGTTTTGCATGCATGATATATCAAAATATTCATCTATCTGTGCTCTTCATTTTGTTCCATTGTGCCATGTTTGTTCGAGTCCTTTATGCCCTAATGGTTGATGCAAGAGTGATATAAAATATTAGGTGCTGATTCTTATCAGATTATGAGCTTTTGTCATTTTTGCCATGATTATTGTGTGCTGCATATGGCTATGAGCTCTACATGTGTTTTGGGCTATGCCATGCCATCTTTACAGGGGTGTATGCCTTGTATTTTTGTGATCAATGTGGTGATTAGCACAAGCATGCAAAGTAGCTCTCGTGATGTTGCTGATTTCAGAGACTTAGAATTTCACTAAGTCTTTGCTCTGCTGTTATTTTTATGCCATGTATTCATGTTGCTACAGAGTGATCCATGCCTCTTTTGAGCATGTTCAGTAAGGATGGTTTTGAGATATTGTTATGTTCTATCCATCCATGTCTTTGTTTGCAATTATGGAGTACCCTAGCATGACTCAATCTTTCTCTACTTTTGCTATAAAATGTTCCTGGCAGATTCTTTACGTGTTAATCAATTTTTGCCAAGGTTGTTGTAGTTGATCCATGCATGCTATGAGTTTGTTCTTGCCATGTTTAGCTTCTTGATCATGTCTTCTTGCTGGGTGTATGCTTAGTTTGTCATGCTATGCCTTGTGTTGAGTGCATTGAGCTCGCAATCATGCCTTCATAATTCTGTTTATGCCATGTCCAGTTTTCTGCTAAGTCTGAATCTGTTAACGAAACTTGCTATGTTTACATGGGTGACATCATATATTCTGATCATTTTTAGCTTATGGTCAGTAAGGGACTTTTGTTATATGCTTCGTGTAGATTCATGCCATGCCTTCTATTTCTATGATCTGATCATGTAGCATGTTGTTATCTTCCTCTAAACTTTGCTTCCTCATGTTAAATCCTGACATGTTATTTTCACTAAGTCTGTGATGCTGATATCTTTTGCACTTTTGCCGTGCTTGTTTGAGCCTGCTATTGTGTGATTTAGCCATAGCTCAGTGTTCATCTTTTGTCAAGCATCTTGAGTGGATCATTGCCATGTGCTTTGTTTCTATGTTGGAGTGAAGTAGCTTAGTTTCTTGTTGCATTCTAGATGGCTTTGTGCTATTAATCACAGATTTGTGCCATTATCGTTTTGCTTGCCATTTGCAAACTGTGCATCCGATTCCGGTGATCTTTATATCGATTTCGACCAAAATCAACTCATCTTTCCAGAGGCATGCTTGGTTTGCCAAGTTGAGGCCTGGTTCAATCTTCCCTTCTGAAGCACGCATATGCATTGCATATCACATCCCGCATACCATGCTATGTTTTGCATCATGTTGCTTACGCATTGCACCATGGTTGATTGTGTTTTCGCTTGCTTGTGTTCTTGATTTGGCTAGAGCCAGGAGACGAGTACGTGTTCTAGGAACCCGTTGAGTATGTTTACGAGTGTCAGTGTCAAAACCGGCGGATCTCGGGTAGGGGGTCCCAAACTGTGCGTCTAAGGCGGATGGTAACAGGAGGTAGGGGACACGATGTTTTACCCAGGTTCGGGCCCTCTTGATGGAGGTAAAACCCTACGTCCTGCTTGATTATTCTTGATAATATGAGTAGTACAAGAGTTGATCTACCACGAGATCGGAGAGGCTAAACCCTAGAAGCTAGCCTATGGTATGATTGTATGTTGTCCTACAGACTAAAACCCTCCGGTTTATATAGACACCGGAGGAGGCTAGGGTTACACAAGGTTGGTTACAAAGGAGGAGATATGCATATCCGTATTGCCTAGCTTTCCTTCCACGCCAAGTAGAGTCCCATCCGGACACGGGACAAAGTCTTCAATCCCGTATCTTCATAGTCCAACAGTTCGGCCAAAGGATATAGTCCGGCTGTGCGGAGACCCCCTAATCCAGGACTCCCTCGGTAGCCCCTGAACCAGGCTTCAATGACGATGAGTCCGGCGCGCAGTGTTGTCTTCGGCATTGCAAGGAGGGTTCCTCCTCCGAATACACCACGGAAGAGTTTGATTACAAGGATAGTGTCCGACCCTGCAAAATAAGTTCCACATACCACCGTTGAGAGAATAATATTTCCACAAATCTAATCTGCTGACACGTTTTGGCAGCATGACATCGCGCCACGGCCCGGTAATTATTTGAACCATTTTTCTTTAACCAGCCCCGCACATAACGCGAGGCGGTTTCTGGACACGTCTTGTCAAAGCAGAGATCGTGTTCCCCTTATTACAGGATTCTCAGCAATACGGACGTGGGTAACCCAACCGCGCCATCAATTACGGCGCTTGGGGGATAAGCGAGTTTTACCAGGCTAGTGGGGGCGCATAGTTTTAGTCCGCCCTTATAAAGGGATAAGATCTCACCTTTTTCTACCCACGCCTTCTTCCTCCTTGCTCATCCATTCTCGCACACTCGAGCTCCAACGCCCAAGTCCACATCCTTCTCCCCAACTCTCTCCTAACATGTCCGGAGCGGGAGGCAAGTGGATGTCCTCCTCCTATACGGAGGGGCACATCAAAAAGTTATGTGGAGCCGGATACTTAGCCGCGGATATCGCACACCGGCTGCCAGCCGTGGGGCAGATCGTCCCTACCCCGGAACCTCACAAAGGGTGGTTTTCCTCCCCCACTTCGTCCGCGGACTGGGGTTTCCCCTCCATCCATTTGTCTGCGGCCTCATGTTCTATTACGGGCTGGACTTTCATGATCTGGCCCCGAATTTCATCCTCAACATCTCGGCGCTCATCATCGTGTGCGAGGCTTTCCTCCGCATCCGGCCCCACTCCGGCCTATGGCTGAAGACCTTCAACATCAAGCCGAAGGTAGTAGGCGGCCAACAAGCGGAATGCGGCGGAGCCATGGTGGGAAAAATGCCCAACGTTACATGACTCGAGGGCTCCTTCGTGGAGACCGTAAAGGGGTGGCAATCGAGGTGGTCCTACATCACCGAGCCGCGCGACACCAACTGGGTGGCGGCCCCCGAGTTTCGGTCCGGAGTCCCCACGCGGCTCACTTCCTGGAAGGAGAAGGGCCTGTCTTGGGGCTCTTCAGTGGAGCTGGACGGACTCCAGAAGTGTATCCGGAACATGACAAGCAAGAAACTTAAGCTTGTCAACATAGTCCAGGTCATGCTCTTCCGCCGGATCGTCCCGTGTCAACAACGGGCTTCCAACTTATGGGAGTTTGACCCGTCCCAGCACCAGACTCTACGTGAGCTCTTCGACACGACACATAAGGACGTCTAGAAGGTGCTGTTCAAAGGCGCCGAGGTCCCTCCTTCTCTTACCGAGGACCGCGGGTAAGCGTGAAGCGTCCTACGCATTCGGTAAGTTCTGTACATAGGGTTTTTATTTCCCATAGCTTAAACATGTGCGGGGTCTGAGCTCCCATGCCTTTGACAGGACTGGGTGGAGACATCGGAGCAGATTAACTGTCCGACCCCTCTGCCCGAAGACCCTGCGGATGCTCTCCTGACGGAGATGCGGACTTCGGCTCCTTATGAGGTGTTGGATAAGACCAAGAAGGCCAAGGGAACCCGAAAGAGTTCCCGGTGCCAGGTAGTATCAGACTCATTGTCCGATTACTCTGAGGCGCACTTCGCCCATGAAAACGAGGAGAAGGAAGACGAAGAGTCTCCCCCTCCAGTCGGGGGGGACAAGAAAAGGAAGGCCGCCCCAACCGGGGAGGCCGAAGGGTCCAAGAAGGGAAGGACTCTCCTTCCGGACTATTCCACCACCGCCACCGACGGCGAAGACAAGTGGTTGCTCAGGGCCAAGACCTTGGCGAAGTTGTAAGTATTCGGATACCAGAGTAACTCATAGCATACTTTTGTTGCACTGCTTCTCCTAACGTCGAATATGATTATGTAGTCCGCCCCAAGCCCGTATCGACGTATCGTCGTTGGACGGTTCCTTGGACTCGTCGGACATGGATAGTGATACACTTCCAGCCGCCACCTCTCCTTGCCCTACGGACAATGCCGAGGTACTATCTCAAGGGGCACTAAGCTGGGGGAGACAGTCCCGGAGACGCCTCAAGGCGACCTTCCGGACTCCAGGAGCAAAGGGAGCAAGGCTCCTAGGGGCTCCAAGTTTGGCCCGTAGCCGGACGCTGCGCCGGAACCTCCAATGGTTCCGGACTCGGGTAGGCGGCCCCCTTCCAAGAGGGGCAAGCCATCCGTGCCGGTGACCTCTGTCCATCCAGAGGCACCGGACAAATTGCTGGGAGCGCTTAGCGGCGCTTCCATCGACGAAGAGCACCGCACTATTATGAGTGCGGTGATCAAGAAGGTTCAGTCCACCAAGAGCGGACTGACTAGAGCATGTACCAGCCTTCTAACAGGCTTTGAGGTAAGTATTTAAAATATAGGAAAAATATTACCGCATAGACAGTAGCCCCTGATGCTCTGTTTGGTGTTCACAAAGAAAAGCCGAATAGAGGATCGAATAACATCTGCAGGAGTCTAATATAAGTATGTCTGTGTGCGTATGCAGGCAGGCTTCCCTGCTGACCTCTGCTGCACTGACTGCGGAGGTCGCTACACTGAAGCAGAACTTTGAGCGGTCCGAGAAAGAGCTCGGGCTTACCAAGAGGCAGCTCGAGGAGAACAAAGGTAAGTAATACCTTGTCTATATAAAAAAACAAAATGTGCTTGCGATCTGACAGGATCATCATGAATGTGCCACGGGCCACGACCGAAGTGGCAACCCTGAAGCAAGCATTGTCCCAGGCCAAAAACAAAGCGGCTAAGGAGCGCACCGAGCGGGAAAAACAAGAGGCACGGGTGGGCGAGGTGCAGCAAGAGCTCCAGGCTCTCGTGAAGAAGCACGAGGCTTTGGAGCTTGACTCAAAGATGCGAGAGTCCGAGCTTGCCGCGGCCCTCGAGAGCACAAAGCAGGCCAAGGCTAAAGCCCAAAAGGTCCTCCAGGAGATTGAGGCAATGAGGAAGATAGCAGCGGGTAAGGCATTCAATATTCAAAGCAAGCATGTGAAAGTAAATTACTTGTTACTTACCCGAGTCCGGAGCTCTCCAGGAGCATGCGTGTCGGATGCCGTGAAGTTTTACTAGGCCGAGGAGGGAAGCTCGACGAAGAAGTTGTTCTGGTGTCAGTATGCTGGGACCGAACACCCGGTGCATATGAGCGACCAGCTGAAGTAACTGGTCGAGCTGCACAAGGCGGCCAAACAGGCCATGAGGGGCTTTATAGTCCGGATGTGGCCTGGCGACTCCCTTCCCAACAGCTACTTTGGCCTGGTGAGGCGGCTTGTAGATGCCTGCCCACGGATGGAGGTCATAAAGCGGTCCGTCTGCATCGAAGGTGCACGCCGGGCTTTTGCCCGTGCGAAGGTACACTAGGCCAAGATGGACACCGAGAAGCTGGTGAAGGAGGGGCCGCCGCAGGGCAAGGAGCATCGCCACCCTGAGAAGTATTATGAGGGTGTCCTGAAGGGTGCCTGTCTTGTGGCGGACGAGTGTGCTAAGGATGTAATATTTGAATGAACTTGCTCATGTGATCCTGTATTATGAAAACTTGTTCATATGCTCTATGCAACGCTTGCTTGAATTTAAAATATTACCTTCTGTGCGGCTGCTTATCAAATCTGAGAGATGGCCAGTCGTCGGCTTCTGCCCCCATTCCACGAGTGCTGGGGTGTTCGGGATAAATATGAGCACTCTTTTTCCCATTGTTGGGTCCTTCGAGGGAGGTGCTCAGCTCAACGAATAAGGCAATCGGACTATAATGCTTTATCACTCTCACTTAGCCATAGAATTCTACAATTTTAAATTTTGGCGAAGCCCCTAGTATTCGGAAGGCCGAATTCGGGGCGCTATACATGCCTTAAGCCGGACAAATCCGACTCTTCGCTCTAACGGCATAAGTCTTTAGGGACTTGAGACCTCTCGAACAGTGACTGGCTCTCGCCTTATCATGACAGTCAGTTTTAGCTTTCTCTACTGAGGTGCTTAGCCCAGCTGAACCAGGGCACAATCGCAGTAGTTCTCCCAGTGCTACCTTAGCCGATATAGCGGAACGTAAGGTACCAAAACATGGAAGCCGGACAAACCCAACTATTGACCCAAGACATGATTCAGAGCTGATGCATATAATGCTATAAGTTTGGGGTGCCACACTGTTGAAAGTGTTCGGACTTCTCATGCCGTATTATGGGGTATGCTTAAGCCCCTGGTGTATTGGTCGTACCAGAGTGTATGGGTGTTGAATGTTATAAATGAACATATATATATATATATAAAGAATAGTGAATGCGATAATAGTCTAGTGCTATGCATTGTTTATTCAAAAAGGTGCGTCGAAGCAGAATGATACAAGTAGTGCGATAAGCAAAAAGGTAGGGCTATTTGACATGTCCCCTCCAAGGGCAAGCTGAGGAATGGTATTTAAAGTAGGTATTTCACTCGTTATCAGAGACCACCTGGGAGTTCCGTGGTGCGACGTAGCTTTCTGCCTCCTTGGTTGTTGCATCATGTGTCCGGCAATCGTACTGCCGGACGGGGTTTCCAGAGATTAAAGTCCTGAAAGATAGAAAAATAACAAAGCGGGAAGCCCCTAGTGCAGTTGAGCCGCGTCTTGGGGCGTGCCGTAGTCATGCCCCCTCCCCACCTGTGCCCATGGTATTTTCAATGCGTAATTATGTATGCGTGGCATGGATTTCGCCGTTTGGCTGGTACTGGGGTGGGGGCCGTATTGCTACGCGAGCTCGGAACGTGCCAGGAGGTCTTGTTACCGATTACTCCAGGCGCGCTTGAAGGTGTCCGCGTCTTTAATTGCCGAACCGTGGATTGCCTTAAGAGGCTGCTTTGCGCTTCTGCTGCGAGGGCTGTAGTGTGATCCTTTGTGCGGAGAGAGCACTCTGTGTTTCCATTGATTGTGATGACCACCGAGGTCCTGGCATCTTGAGCTTGAGATATGCATAGTGCGGTACCGCGTTGAATCTCGTAAATGCGGTTCGCCTGAGCAGTGCATGATAGCCACTACGGGACGGGACTATATCGAAGATTAACTCCTCACTTCGGAAGTTATCCAGGGATCCGAAGACCACTTCCAGTGTGACCTATCCTGTGCAATGGGCCTCTACACCTGGTATGACGCCTTTAAAGGTTGTTCTTGTGGGTATGATCCTTGACGGGTCTATACCCATTTTGCGCATTGTGTCCTGATAAAGCAGGCTCAGGCTGCTGCCACCGTCCATAAGGACTCGAGTGAGGTGAAATCCGTCGATGATTGGGTCTAGGACCAGTGCGGCGAATCCGCCATGACGGATACTAGTGGGGTGGTCCCTGCGATCAAAGGTGATCGGACAGGAGGACCATGGGTTGAACTTTGGGGCGATTGGCTCCAACGCATATACGTCCCTTAACGCACGCTTCCGCTCCCTCTTGGGGATGTGGGTTGCGTATATCATGTTCACCGTCCGCAATTTTGGGGGGAACCTCTACTGTCCTCCGGTGTTTCGCTGTCGGGGCTCTTCCTCGTCATCGCTATGTAGCCCCTTATCTTTGTTTTCGGCGTTTAACTTGCCGGCCTGCTTGAACACCCAACATTCCCTATTGGTGTGGTTGGCTGGCTTGTCGGGGGTGCCATGTATTTGGCACGAGCAATCGAGTATACGGTCCAAACTGGACGGGCCCGGAGTGCTTCTTTTGAAAGGATTTTATCGGTGACTGGGTTTAGAGCCTCTGAATCCGGCATTGACTGTCGTATCTTCGGTATTGTCACTGTTGACGCAGCGCTTATGTTTGTTGCAACGTGACCTGCCATTGTTATCCTTGGTATCTGAAGTACCGTGGTTCCTTGATATGTTATTACTGCGAGCCAGCCAGCTATCTTCTCCCGCGCAAAAGCGGGTCATGAGTGTCATGAGGGCTGCCATAGATTTCGGTTTTTCCTGGCCAAGGTGCCGGGCGAGCCACTCGTTGCGGATGTTGTGCTTAAAAGCTGCTAGGGACTCTGCATCCGGACAGTCGACAATTTGATTTTTCTTTGTCAAGAATCGTGTCCAGAATTGCCTGGCCGATTCCTCTGGCTGCTGAATTATGTGGCTCAAGTCATCGGCATCTGGTGGTCGCACATAAGTGCCCTGGAAGTTGTCGAGGAATGCGGCTTCCAGATCTTCCCAACAGCCAATGGATTCTGCTAGCGGGTTGTTGAGCCGATGTCGAGCTGGTCCTTTGAGCTTAAGTAGGAGGTATTTGTTGGCCTGTAGATCGTCACCGCGGGCCATGTGGATGTGCAGGAGGAAGTCCTCTATCCATACCGCAAGATCTGTTGTGCCGTCGTATGATTCGATATTTACGGGTTTGAAACCCTCTGGGATTTGGTGATCCATTACTTCGTCTGTGAAGCATATGGGGTGTGCGGCGCCCCTGTAGTGGACTATGTCGTGACGTAGCTCGAATGATTCTTGTCTGCTGTGTTCGGCCCGGACGGATTTACTTTTACTGTATCCGGCGTGACGGTTATCGTCTCGCGTAGTGGCGTGCCCTCGTGATCCGTAGATCAATCTTGCGTGTTTTGCTTTGTCCTCCAATACATCTCGCAGGTCAAGCATGTTTCCCCGTGCCTTGTCATTTTTATTTGAGTGGCGTCGGGGTGCGGGCTGAGTTTTTGGTTGAAATGTCTCTCTGTCGCGGCCACGAGGTGGCCGATCAGCTGTGTCATATGCTGGAGATGTAGGTTTTAATGCTTCCACCTCTAGTCGGGGTAGCAACCTGCGATTTGGGTAACTCTTGGAGGGGGGCTCGAGTTCATATTCCTCGGCCGCAAGGACATCAGTCCATCTATCAGCTAGCAAATCTTGATCTGCTTGAAGCTTCTGCTGCTTTTTCTTAATGCTATTTGTCGTGGCTATAAGCCTGCGCTTGAAGCGCTCTTGTTCGGCGGGATCCTCCGGCACGACAAATTCGTCGTCGTCGAGGCTTGCCTCGTCTTCGAAGGGAGGCATGTAATTATCATCCTCCGCCTCTCCATCTGCCGCTCTCTCGGAAGGGCTGGCTTCTCCATCCTCCTGCTCTAAATCTTGCTAGAGGGGATTGTTGTCGTCTTCGGCATTGTCCGGAGTGCTATTATCTCCTGTGCCGGTGTCACCGCTTTTGCTTTGGCGAGACTTAGAGCGGCGCCGCTGACGCCGGCGCTTGGGTTGCTTCTTGGAGGGGTCATCCTCCGCTGTCTCGTCGCCATTGCCTTCTTTGGGTGTGTCCACCATGTATATATCATATGATGAGGTGGCTGTCCAGTGCCCTGTGGGTAGTGGTTCCTCTTCGTCTCCCGCGTCGTTGTCCATACCGTCAATGTCTTCGGAGTCGAAATCGAGCATGTCGGTCAAGTTGTCGACAGTGGCTACTAAGTGGGTGGTGGGTGGGCGGTGAATTTCTTCGTCATCCGCATCCCAATCCTGCCGATCGTAGTTCGGCCAGGACTCTCCTGACAGGGAGAGAGACCTTAATGAGTTCAGTATGTCGCTGAAGGGCAGGTGCTGAAAGATATCCGCGGAGGTGAACTCCATGATCGGCGCTCAGTCGGATTCGATAGGCACGGGCGCAGGCGGTTCGGAGTCCGTGGCCGGGGAAGAATCCGGTAGTTCGGCGTCACGGCTCCCATGAAGGGTAAGGTCGATATTCGGCTCGATCGCCGCTGAGAATACGGCCTCTAGGGAGGGGTCTATCCACCCGTCCATGGATGGCGCAATGGGCTCCGAATTGAGGGTCGGAGCGGTTGCCGGTGCGATCTCCTGAACATTGTCCGATGGTAGAGCTAAATCATGCTCATCGTGACCGTGCGGCGCACTCGGCAGCGGCTCAAATCCGTCGAAGATCAAGTCTCCGCGGATGTCGGTCGTGTAGTTTAAGCTTCCAAACCTGACCTGGTGGCCAGGGGTGTAACTCTCGATCTGCTCCAGATGGCCAAGCGAGTTGGCCCGCAGTGCGAAGCCGCCGAATACAAAGATCTGTTCGGGGAGAAAAGTCTCACCCTGGACCGCATCGCTATTGATGATCGAAGGAGCCATGAGGCCTAACGGCGACGACACAGAGGAACTCTCAATGAAAGCACCAATGTCGGTGTCAAAACCGGCGGATCTCAGGTAGGGGGTCTCGAACTGTGCGTCTAAGGCGGATGGTAACAGGAGGCAGGGACACGATGTTTTACCCAGGTTCGGGTCCTCTTGACGGAGGTAAAACCCTATCTCCTGCTTGATTATTCTTGATAATATGAGTAGTACAAGAGTTGATCTACCACGAGATCGGAGAGGCTAAACCCTAGAAGCTAGCCTATGGTATGATTGTATGTTGTCCTACAGACTAAAACCCTCCAGTTTATATAGACACCGGAGGAGGCTAGGGTTACACAAGGTCAGTTACAAAGGAGGAGATATGCATATACGTATTGCCTAGCTTGCCTTCCACGCCAAGTAGAGTCCCATCCGGACATGGGACGAAGTCTTCAATCTTGTATCTTCATAGTCCAACAGTCCGGCCAAAGGATATAGTCCGGCTGTCCGGAGACCCCCTAATCCAGGACTCCCTCAACGAGGATCAAGCTTTCGTCAACTAGGAGAACTTTGCAGGCAAGATGACCATACCCTCGAAATCACTTCTATCTTTGCTTGCTAGTTGCTCGCTCTATTGCTATGCTGCGATACCTACCACTTGCTATATCATGCCTCCCATATTGCCTTGTCAAGCCTCTAACCCACCATTCCTAGCAAACCGTTGTTTGGCTATGTACCGCTTTGCTCAGCCCCTCTTATAGCGTTGCTAGTTGCAGGTGAAGTTTGGAGTTTGTTCCATGTTTGGAACATGATTATTGTTGGGATATCACAATACCTCTTATTTATTTAATGCATCTATATACTTGGTAAAGGGTGGAAGGCTCGGCCTTATGCCTGGTGTTTTGTTCCACTCTTGCCGCCCTAGTTTCCGTCATACCGGTGTTATGTTCCTTGATTTTGTGTTCCTTACGTGGTCGGGTTATAATGGGAACCCCTTGACAGTTCGTCTTGAATAAAACTCCTCCAGCAAGGCCCAACCTTGGTTTTACATTTCCACTAACAACCTAGCCTTTTTTCGTTGGGTTTCCGGAGCCCGAGGGTCATCTTTATTTTAACCCCCCCCCCCCCGGGCCAGTGCTTCTCTAAGTGTTGGTCCAACTTGAGCGATGTCCGGCGCCCCCTGGGCAACCAGGGTCTATGCCAACCCGATGTCTTGCTCATCCGGTGTGCCCTGAGAAAGAGATATGTGCAGCTCCTATCGGAATTTGTCGGCACATTCAGGCGGCTTTGCTGGTCTTGTTTTACCATTGTCGAAATTCCTTGTAACTGGGATTCCGAGCCTGATCGTGTCTTCCTGGGAGAAGGAATATCCTTCGTTGACCGTGAGAGCTTGTGATGGGCTATGTTGGGACACCCCTGCATGGTTTTGAACTTTCGAAAGACGTGCCCGCGGTTATGGGCAGATGGGAATTTGTTAATGTTCGGTTGTAGAGAACTTGACACTTAACTTAATTAAAATACATCAACCGCGTGTGTAGCCACGATGGTCTCTTTCCGGCAGAGTCCGGGAAGTGAACATGGTTCTTGTGTTATTCTTGAACGTAAGTAGTTTCAGGATCACTTTTTGATCATTTCTAGTTCACGACCGTGCTTTGCTTCTCTTCTCGCTCTCATTTGCATAAGTTAGCCACCATATATGCTAGTGCTTGCTGCAGCTCCACCTCACTACCCTTTTCCCTACCCATAAGCTTAAATAGTCTTGATCGCGAGGGTGTGAGATTGCTGAGTCCCCGTGACTCACAGATTACTTCCAAAACCAGTTGCAGGTGCCGTTGATACCCGTGCAGGTGACGCAACCAAGCTCAAGGAGGAGCTAGATGAAGATCGTGTTTGTTGTGTTGTTTCGTTTCTAGTTGATCAGTAGTGGAGCCCAGTTGGGGCGATCGGGGATCTGTAGCATTAGGGGTGGTCTTCTTTTATTTTGGTTCTGTAGTCGGACCTTGATTGTATTCTGGATGATGTAATGCTATATTTATGTATTGTGTGAAGTGGCGATTGTAAGCCAACTCTTTATCCCTTTCTTATTCAGTACATAGGATGGGTAAAGATTACCCCTCTTGTGACATGCCTACAATGCGGTTATGCCTCTAAGTCGTGCTCCGACATGTGGGAGATATAGCCGCATCGTGGGTGTTACAAGTTGGTATCAAAGCCTTCCCCGACTTAGGAGCCCCCTGCTTGATCGAATTGCTGGCGTTGTTGAGTCTAGAAAAATGTTTTGAGTCTTATTGGATTATATATATCGGAGAGTAGGATTCTTTTTACTCCTCAGTCCCTTCGTCGCTCTGGTGAGGCATCCTGACATAGAGTTTTAACTCTTCTCTTCTCAAATTTCATGAAAAAAAATTAGGATCACGCGGGTATCTTGGAATCGTTCCGATGGTTTTGTGACGAGAACATTGTTCTTGGTGCCTCCTGACATTTAGTGGTTGTGGCAGTGTCCCGGGGAGTTGAGCTCCGAGGTGTTGTCGTCACAATTTTATCATTGCAGTTCTAGAATACCTGAGTTCGCCGACATCGAAAATCTCTTTTATGCAGTTGTTGGTGAGATAACCTCGACGCCACCCGGTACTGGGGCGGGAGTTCGGGAGTATTGCCATAACTCGTATAATGGATCCTTTTCGAAGGTTGAGGTACACAATTTCCGAAGATTTCTTGGTTATGTGTTCAAGGATGGACACAGCTGGATGTAGGATTTGTTAGTTTGGGTGAGATATTATGCTTCCCCTGTATCCCCAACACCTGATTGCATAACCGGAAAGTTTCGGGAGTTTATAAGTGGGAATTCAAGTAGCTCCTAGGATATCTTTCCGACAGATGTATGATATGAAATTGGGGTTCGACGTCTAGTGGTCGACCTATCCACGGTTGGTTTTACAGTGGTCTCGTTGTGTCTTAAAGAGTCCTTGGCTATGCTGACTCAGGGATGCTTCGTATGTCATGTGCACTACCTTGTACATGATGGTGATGTACGATCGAGCCCGTGTGGGCCCCACCATGAAAACTTCGGACGAAATCTCTATCATATGTTTGTTCCAGCTTATTATGCAAGCCAATCCTTGTTTTCTTTTATTTGTGGTATTCGAGTTGCTTCGAAATCAAATGTTGATTCCATACCTTTCCTAAGCGATGTTCTCATACTTCTATGTGAATACAAATCCTTCTTGATCATTGAGTTTGTCATGTCAATTCTTTTCCAACCGACGTGCTGCTCTTCAAGTGGATCCGATCATGTCAACATTTGCGAGATCAATTATCAGTTCTTCTCAACAGTGTTTGTTTCATCCGTCTCCAAGTTGCCTTTCTTTTCTCGCCCACCCACCCTTTTTCTTCAAGGACTTAGATTTCTGAATCAAGTATCCATCTTAATGATGTGAAGTCTCTCCATTCTTTTCCGTCAATCTTCTTATCCAGTGATTCTCAGAAAGTTATTAACGGAGCTTCAAGTTCATCATTATTCGTTCTTTTTCTTCTCTGGTGGATTCAAGTCAAGCTTTGTTGATCATATCCTTTCCTTGTTTCAATACCTTCTCATGTCGGTGCACCTCATAATCTTTCACTTCTCGCTATTCATTTGTTCCAGAGTGTTGAAGATATCTCACGAGATTCACGTTTCCATTCTCAATCCGTTCAAGATATCTCGAGGTTGTTATCTCATTCAAGCCATTTAATTCAACCGGTGCAATCTCTCTTTTCAAGTAATCGTTCAACGGTGTGTCTTTTGAGTGGGCCCTAACCCACAGGTCTTTTCCCAGGATCTTACCTGACTCTTCTATTTTCCCGGTGTTACTCTCAAATTCTTTTCCAAGTTTGACGTAAGAATGAGTTATCATGAGTCATTTGTATTGCTCCAAGATCTTTCAAATTCTTTTCATTTTTGGCTCAACCTCTTCGCTTTTCATTATTCCGGAGTGCCTGAATAATTCATGGTGGTGTTTCTCATCGTCATTCTCAACATTTGAAGGCCGAAGAAGAGTTTTTTCCTCCAAATCTTATCCGTTCTCTCAGAGATGCGAAGCTCAAGCTTCATGCCATCCTCTCATAATTGTTTTCGATTGTGAGAATTCTTTTCACCCATCCGGAGCAATTCAGGAGTCTTTTCAGTTTGATTCTCCGAAGGCCATCTTTTCGGGTTTATTCATTCCCAGCTTTCAGTTATCGTTCGCCTAATATTACCGGTGCATCATTCAAATATCCTCTAATCAGTTCATGATCTCTTCGTTCTACTGTATAAAATTCTCTCTAGTATCTTCGTTTATTTGCTAATCCTTCCCGGTGTTTCTTCAACTTTTATTCGTTCATTTTCAATTTTTACGATGGTTCGTCCAAGAGTTTCCTTCCTTGGTTATCGTAGCAATTCATTCGTTGTTTCAATTCTACTGGCGGTTCGTTGAACTCCTTCTCAAGTTGCGCTATATCTATCTTCATCCTTGCTACAAGAAAAATTAGTGTGCCAAATCCGTTTGCTTGTCATCAATTTAATTTGTGAGGGATAAGCATAATGTAATTCTTATTCTTGTTTCATCGAGCAAATTCATTTCCTTATTCCGAAGGTTCATAAAAAATTCTCGGTTTCAATTGTTTCATCTTTTCTTTTCAGGAGTTCAAAGCCCTCGCAATTATATCACCACGGAGATTCATCTAATCATTGCAAGGCTTCGACCTTATTCTTCTCATCCTTCATTTCGTTTGATCATTCTTTTGTTACCGAAGTTCCTCATGGAGGTTCATCAAGGACTTAAATCCTTCTCGAAGTGCTCATCAAGATTCTTTTCAAAGGAGTTCAAGCATTCTTCATCCTGCATCCCAAAGAGAAATTCTTCCATATCTCATCTTTTGAGGTGGTGTTATGTAACGCCCTCGATGCGGCTATATCTCCCACGTGTCGAAGCACGACTTAGAGGCATAACCGCATTGAAAGCAATGTCGCAAGTGAGGTAATCTTCGCAAACAACCCATGTAATACAATAAGGGAAAAGATACATAGTTGGCTTACAATCGCCACTTCACACAAATACATGAATAAAGCATTACATAAACCAGATACAATCAAGGTCCGACTACGGAACCAGAATAAAAGAAGACTACCCCAAATGCTACACATATCCCCGATCGACCCAAACTGGGCTCCACTACTGATCAACTAGAACGAAACAACACCAAAGGACAAGATCTTCATCAAGCTCCTCCTTCAGCTTGGTTGCGTCACCTGCTCGGTAACATCGGCACCTGCAAACTGGTTTGGAAGTAATCTTGAGTCATGGGGACTCAGCAATTTCGCACCCTCGCGATCAAGACTTTTTATGCTCATGGGTAAGGTAAAGGTATGATGTGGAGCTGCAGCAAGCGACTAGCATATATGGTGGCTAACCTATTCGCTAAAGAGAGCGAGAAGAGAAGGCAAAGCACGGTCGAGAAACTATGATCAAGAAGTGATCCTAGAACAACCTACGTCAAGCATAACTCCAACACCGTGTTCACTTCCCGGACTTTGCCGAGAAGAGACCATCACGGTTACACACGCGGTTGATGTATTTTAATTAAGTTAAGGTTCAAGTTATCTACAACCGGACATTAACAAATTCCCATCTGCCCATAACCGCGGGCACGGCTTTCAAAAGTTCAAATCCCTGCAGGGGAGTCCCAACTTAGCCCATCACAAGCTCTCACGGTCAACGAAGGATAAACCTTCTCCCGAGACATTCCGATCAGACTCGGTATCCCGGTTCTACAAGACACTTCGACAAGATAAAACAAATCCAACAACACCGCCCGAATGTGCCGACAAATCCCGATAGGAGCTGCACATATCTCGTTCTCAGGGCACACTCAGATTGTCTAAACTTCCGGTAGGCCAGCCCAGAGTTGCCCCTGGTGGCCACCGGCGGCTAACGACGTGGACCAACACTCAGAGGAGCACTGGCCCGGGGGGTGTTAAAATAATGATGACCCTTGAGTCTGCAGAACCCAAGGGAAAGAAAAGGCTAGGTGGCAAATGGTAAAACCAAGGTTGGGCATTGGTGGAGGAGTTTTATTCAAGGCGAACTGTCAAGGGGTTCCCATTATAGCCCAACCGCGTAAGGAACGTAAAATCCGGGAATATAACACTGATATGACGGAAACTAGGGCGGCAAGAGTGGAACAAAACACCAGGCATAAGGCCGAGCCTTCCACCCTTTACCAAGTATATAGATGCATTAATTAAATAAGAGATATTGTGATATCCCAACAAGTAAACATGTTCCAACAAGGAACAACATCTCCATGTTCCAACAAGGAACAAACTTCAATCTTCACCTGCAACTAACAACGCTATAAGAGGGGCTGAGCAAAGCGGTAACATAGCCAAACAATGGTTTGCTAGGACAAGGTGGGTTAGAGGCTTGGTTTAACAATGTGGGAGGCATGATAAGCAAGTGGTAGGTATCGTAGCATAGGCATAGCAAAAGAGCGAGAAACTAGCAAGCAAAGATAGAAGTGATTTCGAGGGTATGGTCATCTTGCCTGAGATCCCGCAAGGAAGAAGAATGAGTCCATGAAGAAGACAAACTGACTTAGTCGAACGGGTCCTCACAAACGCGACGTTATCGGAACCAACCCGAAGAAGCAACACCGGAAAGAAACAAACAATATAGTAAACAACCATGACATAAGCATGGCATGATGCACAAACAAGTATGATGCATGTCCGGTTTAATGAAGCATGGCATGGCAAAGTGCACAAACAATCCTACAAATTAAGTGGAGCTCAACATGCAACTCCGTTGCATATTGACAAAACACCACATTCAAGTTATTTAGTTTGATCTCGGTTATGTACTCAATAATATTAAATGTTGTTAAGCACGGCAAGAGGTGAGGCATAACAAAACTACACCATCTAAACAATTGAAATGGGGCCGGATATAACAAACAACAAATCCGGTAAATCCCCATATGCATTAGCAATTTGAAGCAAACAACAACAGTTTTAAACATCGTAAAGTTGTTAACATGATGCGGATGACATGTGCAAGTTTATGCAATTTTATGAAAAAGTTGGCATGAGCATTATGAAGCATTTGCCATCGTGGCAGAAACGATAGGGGTGCCACGAAAACGAAAACGGTGCCACGGCAACGTTCCGATGATCCGGTAGCTCACGAAGATACCGGTGCAAAAGGAAGTGGGTGTGAGTGTCAACAGATGGTGGGAGTGATCCCGGTAACCGGGTGTCCCACATGACGGTGGCAAGGCACAAGAGGGGCAACGTGCACCAATAGTTCAGTCTCGAGGCAAAACAAGGTTGCATCTCATACAACATGCATTCATACGTTCACGGGCGTCGTCTCGAGGTTATACCTTCGAAGCGTGCAAGCGGGACAGTTCAAGTTCATAGCGGAAGTAGGCGTTCTCGCGACGGTAGTGGTACAAGTTTATCGTTGCCCGAGTTTCCGTAGATGTCCATGTCATCGGTGTCGTGGTACTTGGGGTCTTCGGACTTTCCGGTCCCGATCTGGCGACGGTAGTCGTTCAGGTTCGTTCGGAGAGGTACTTGATGACTCCAACGTCTTCGGGGCGACGGTAGTTGTACACGGTCCATGAGACGTCGATCGTTCGGGGTCCGACTTGCGGGTCTTGCCGACATGAGTGGTACTTGGCATTTTTGTGTAGATGAACTTGGCGCATCCGAAGGGTCTCACTTGTCTTCGTGAGAACTTGGTGAATCCGAGGTCTTTGAGGTCGACGGTAGTTGTACATCTCATAAAGGAACTTGACGGATCCGAGGACTCCGGGCGTCGTGGTACTTGTCGAAATCCTCATCGGATGTAATTGAACATTTTGAAATGGAACTTGGCGCGTCCAAAATTTGCGGGCGTCGGTGTCCAACATGACAAACAAACCGGCTGCAACCGAAGGCAGCAGGGCTTATAGTTGTTGTGCTCGCGGAAGATGCCAGGGAGTCAACGCGGGGCTGGTCATGGCCTAACGCAGCAGAGGCTGCGACAAAGGGATGGCACGACCCGGTTGGCCGAGGAGGTCAACGGCGGACATGCTCCAGCGGCCCGGTTGCCGGCAGCAGGGGTGTGAGTCGAGCGGCAGCCCCCTGGTGGTCGCAGCCGACAGCGTGCAGAAGAGCAGCGGCAGCAGGGCGCGGTTGCCGTGGTGTGGCAACGCAGCAGTGAGGGCATGAGGTCGAGCTCCTGGTGCTCGACAAAGACGACACGGAGCAGGGGATGGAGGAGCTCGCTGATGAGGCGCTGAGCAGCCGCGAGGAGGAGAAGGGAGCAGGGGCACTCCAGATGTGGAGTGGCGCCTGGTCGGGGGCGCGCCATGGCGAGGCGAGCAGGAGGCGGACGCTGGCTCGCTGGACAAGGTGGAGAGGGAGGACGCAGCGGCCAGAGGAGTAGATGGCGACGGGCGGCGGTGGAGCTCCAGGGCAGCGGCGTCTGCGATGGAGGGATTGACGGGAGGAGGAAAAGAAGGGATTGGGAGAGAGAGATCGAGTGGATCAGGCTCGGCTACGTGCGCCTGCGACGCTCTCCTGGCAGTGCTTGGAAGCACGAAGGAGGAGGAGGGGGTTCGAGGGAGATGGGCTAGGTTTAGGTGGGAGTGGGGCGCTGGGCCTTAGGAGGGGGATGGGCCGGCGCATTATGAAAGGATGGCCTAGTGGGAGTGGGCGCTGGGAGGCCCAGCTGGTCTGGACTGGGGCCTCAACTCTCTCCCTCTCTCAAACTTATTTCTAAAACAGAAAAAAAACAAAGAAGATTAGAGAAGAAAAAGAAAGGAGGTGTTTGGGGAAGAAGTTGCACATGCGGATAAATTTCCTGGACTCAAAAAATGTGAGGAACTTAAATAAAATGGCAAGAGGGTTTTTGGAGAACAATAGATTCGCACATGTTGAATTTAATTCAACATGTTTGAATTTTGAAACCCATTCAAAAGGACTCTAAATGGGATGAGATTTTTTAGAGGAGTCTCGATAAAAGAGATGAGATATATTGGCAGGGTTTGAAGGTCAAACTCGAAGAGGAATAGACATGGAAAATATTTTGCACGTGTGTTATGGGTGATTCCGAAAATGAAATATTCAATATACCTCCCTAATATCGGGAGGATATGTTATAAAGAGAAGTCACTCTTCCCTCAATTTAAATGGATCGAAGATCCACACAAATTACTTAGTTGAGATGCAAAAAGACTTATGACATGATGGCATGATGACATGATGCAATGCACAGAACCAAACAAATCACACGACGAAACCCGGAAACCCTTGAAGGCAACTGAAGCTCCGGTCTTGGGGCGTAACAACACTCCACCACTACGAGAGGATCTCGTCCCGAGATCTAGAATGGCACCGGAGGGAAAACGGAAGAGAAAAGAGAAGAGGTAAAACTACGTTGCTTCTTTGACAAACGAGTGAAACCAAAGAACCTTGAAAAGGTTAATCCATTGAAAGAAAGAATACAATGAAGATGAACGAATTTGAAAACACTCCGTTAGAAAAGAGGAACAAGGATCAATACTAGAACCTTGTAGGTTGAAAGACATAAGAATAAAGGTTGCAATGGACAAGAAGCACATGCAAACACTCTGGTTGAAAGAAGGAGCACACGGAACGATAGAGATCAAATACGACAACACTCCGGTTGGAAAAGGAAGGAGTTGAACATGATCTTGACAAGATGAGAGGATACTTGAAAAGAGGACGCGACACTCTGGTTAAATGGATAAGCATGAAAAGAACAAGGTCCTGACAAGAACAAGAAGAAGGGTTGAAGAGAGCAACAACACAATGCCTCCGGAACGAAAGGATAGAAGATAGATAATTGAAAAAAAAGAACAGAGAAGAAAGGCCAACTTCTGCCACAAAAGAGCTTGAGAAGGTATCCTTAGGAGAAGGGTCGAACAGAGTTGTTGGAAAACCAGCAACGAAAAGGATAAGCTTGATATGGACTTATAGGAGACATCTCAAAATTATGAGGTGACAACTTGCCACTCACAAAAAAGATTTGATTGGATTGATATCAACAATGGAACAAGAAACTTATTTCACTGGGAGGATAAATGAAGAACTAGGGTCATTTATAAGCACCATAATTAGCAACAATCCTTAGGGAAGGCTTTAGGTGAAATATAACCCAATATAACTCCAATGAAGAGATTGATGGGTTTAAAATACCTCATTCTTAACAATATGTGAATCATGAAGCATGAACTCAAATTATCAAGAATGATGTAATACCACTTCCAATGGTACGGAAGAAAGAATTGCACTCCGGATTGCAAGATGTAGAATACTTGAGCTCCTTAGGAAAGAATCTCGATGAAAACTTCGAGAAGGGATAAAATCCTTGATGAACCATCATGTAGAACCTTCATTAGGAACTCCGGTAGCAAAAGAATAAAAAGAAAGAGAAATTGAAAACACAAGGTGAATCCTTGCAATGATTTAGATGGATCTCCGTGATAAATTAGAGCTTGGAACTCCGGGAAAGAAAAGGTAAAGCATCTCGAACTGAGAATATGATATGATGAACCACTCTGGAAAAAGAATTAATCACTTGGATGGGACAAGAATAAGAATTATATTATGCTTATCCTTCACCAATTTAAATTGATGACAAGCAACAGATCGCATACAACTTATTCTCGTAGAAAGGATTTAGATAGATATAGCGCAAACTTAATGGACCACCGGTAGGATTGAAACAACGAATGAATTGATATGATGAAGAAGGAAGAGAACTCTTGAGCAAACCACCGTAAGAATTGAAAAGAACGATTAAAACATGAAGACACACCGGGAAGAATTAGCAATTAAACGAATATGCTTGAGAGAATTTAGACCCATGAGAACGAAAAGATTACGAGCTGATTAGAGAATCCTTGATTTAGACACCGGTATGATTTAGAGTATGAGAGCTGAAAACTGGAATGAATAAATCTTAGATGATGGGCTCCGGATAATCAAACTGAACAGAATCTTGAATTGCTCTGAATGGGTGAAAAGAATTGTCACAATCGAAAACAATTATGAGAGGATGGCATGAAGCTAGAACCACGAGTCTCCGAGAGAACGGATAAGATATGGAGGAAAAACTCCTCTTCGGTCTTCAAAATCCGAGAATGACGACGAGAAACACCACCATTAATTGTTGAGATACTCCGGGATGATGAATAGAAAGGTTGAGCCAACGGTTAAAAGAATTTGGCAGATCTTGGAGAAATACATATGACTGATGATAATTCATTCTTACGTCACACTTCGAAAAGAAATTTGGATAGCTCCGGGAAAATAAGAAGAGTCAGGTAAGATCCTGGAAAAATACCTATGGGTTAGGGCCCACTGAAAAGATACACCATTGAACGATTAAAAGGGAGAATGCACCGGTTGATTTAAAAGGCTTGAATGAGATAACATCCTCGAAAGAGTTTGAACGAAAGCAGAGTGGAAACATGAATCTTCGAGATATCTTCAGCAGTCCGGAACAAATGAATAACGAGAGGTGAATGACAAAGAGGTGCACCGGTATGATAAAACTTCTGAAACGAGGAAAAGGATATGATCAACACCAAAAGCTTGAATTGAAACCACCGGAGAAGAAAAATGAGTGAAGGGTGACGAACTTGAAGCTTCATTGGCATCTTCTTGAGAATCACTGGATAAGAACATTGACGGAAAAGGAATGGAGAGACTTCACGAGAATATAAAGGATACTTCATTAAAACATCGGATTCCTTGAAAAAAAAGGGGGGGGGGGGGGGAAAAAACAAAGTCAACTTGGAGACGGATGAAACAAACACCATTGAGAAGAACTGATGCTTGATCTTGCGGTTGTTGAAATGATCGGATCCACTTGAGGAGAGACACACCGGTTGACAAGAAATTGAAATGACAAACTCGAAGATCGAGATGGCTTAGTATTCGCATAGAGGTATGAGAACACCGCTTAGGAAAAATATGGAATCAACACTTGACATTGAAGCAACTCGAATACCACAACTGAAAACAAAACAAAGGATTGGCTTGCAGAATAAGCCGAAACAAACATATGTAGAGATTTCATCCGAAATTTTCGTGGTGGGGCCTACACAGGCTCGATCGTACAGCACCATCATGTACAAGGCAGTGCACATGACATACGAAGCGTCCCCGAGTCGGCATAGCCAAGGACTCTTTAAGACACAACGAGACCACCGTAAAACCGACCGTGAATAGGCGGACCACTAGACGTCGAACCCCAATTTCATATCATACATCTGTCGGAAAGATATCCTAAGAGCTACTTGAATTCCCACTTATAAACTCCCAAAACTTTCCGGTTATGCAATCAGGTGTTGGGGATACAGGGGAAGCATAATATCTCACCCAAAACTAGCAAATCCTACATCCAGCCGTATCCATCCTTCAACACATAACCAAGAAACCTTCGGAAATCATCTACCTCAACCTTCGAAAAGCATCTGTTATACGCGTTATGGCAATACTCCCGAACTCCCGCCCCAGTACTGGGTGGCGTCGAGGTTATCTCACCAACAACTGCATAAAAGATATTTTCGATGTTGGCGAAACTAAACTCAGGTATTCCAGAACTACAACGATAAAATTGTGACGACAACACCTCTGAGCCAACTCCCCGGGACACTGCCACAACCCCTAAATGACAGGAGGCACCAAGAACAATTTTCTCGTCACAAATCCATCGGAACGATTCCAAGATACCCGCGTGATCCTAAATTTTTTTTTTGTGAAATTTGAGAAGAGAAGAGTCAAAACTCTACGTCAGGATGCCTTACCAGAGCGATGAAGGGGACTGGGGAGTAAAAAGAATTCCTAAACTCTCCGATATATAAATCCTAATGACTCAAAACATTTTTTTCTAGACTCAACAACGGCTGTTATTTGATCAAGCAGTGGGGGCTCCTAAGGTCGGGGAAGGCTCTGATACCAACTTGAAACGCCCTCGATGCTTGTAACGCCCTCGATGCGGCTATATCTCCCACGTGTCGAAGCACGACTTAGAGGCATAACCGCATTGAAAGCAATGTCGCAAGTGAGGTAATCTTCGCAAACAACCCATGTAATACATAAGGGAAAGATACATAGTTGGCTTACAATCGCCACTTCACACAATTACATGAATAAAGCATTACAACCAGATACAATCAAGGTCCGACTACGGAACCAAAATAAAAGAAGACTACCCCAAATGCTACACAGATCCCCGATCGACCCCAACTGGGCTCCACTACTGATCAACTAGAACGAAACAACACAAAGGACAAGATCTTCATCGAGCTCCTCCTTGAGCTTGGTTGCGTCACCTGCTCGGTAACATCGGCACCTGCAAACTGGTTTTGGAAGTATCTGTGAGTCACGGGGACTCAGCAATCTCGCACCCTCGCGATCAAGACTATTTAAGCTTATGGGTAGGTAAAGGTATGAGGTGGAGCTGCAGCAAGCGACTAGCATATATGGTGGCTAACCTATTCACAAAGAGAGCGAGAAGAGAAGGCAAAGCACGATCGAGAAACTATGATCAAGAAGTGATCCTAAACCTACGTCAAGCATAACTCCAACACCGTGTTCACTTCCCGGACTCCGCCGAGAAGAGACCATCACGGTTACACACGCGGTTGATGTATTTTAATTAAGTTAAGTTCAAGTTATCTACAACCGGACATTAACAAATTCCCATCTGCCCATAACCGCGGGCACGGCTTTCGAAAGTTCAAATCCCTGCAGGGGAGTCCCAACTTAGCCCATCACAAGCTCTCACGGTCAACGAAGGATATTCCTTCTAGCAGGAAGACCCGATCAGACTCGGAATCCCGGTACAAGACATTTCGACAAGTTAAAACAAATCCAGCAACACCGCCCGAATGTGCCGACAAATCCCGATAGGAGCTGCACATATCTCGTTCTCAGGGCACACTCAGATTGTCTAAACTTCCGGTAGGCCAGCCCAGAGTTGCCCCTGGTGGCCACCGGCGGCTGACGTGGACCAACACTCAGAGGAGCACTGGCCCGGGGGGGTTAAAATAATGATGACCCTTGAGTCTGCAGAACCCAAGGGAAAGAAAAGGCTAGGTGGCAAATGGTAAAACCAAGGTTGGGCATTGCTGGAGAGAGTTTTATTCAAGGCGAACTGTCAAGGGGTTCCCATTATAACCCAACCGCGTAAGGAACGCAAAATCCGGGAACATAACACCGATATGACGGAAACTAGGGCGGCAAGAGTGGAACAAAACACCAGGCATAAGGCCGAGCCTTCCACCCTTTACCAAGTATATAGATGCATTAATTAAATAAGAGATATTGTGATATCCCAACAAGTAAACATGTTCCAACAAGGAACAACATCTCCATGTTCCAACAAGGAACAAACTTCAATCTTCACCTGCAACTAACAACGCTATAAGAGGGGCTGAGCAAAGCGGTAACATAGCCAAACAATGGTTTGCTAGGACAAGGTGGGTTAGAGGCTTGGTTCAACAATATGGGAGGCATGATAAGCAAGTGGTAGGTATCGTAGCATAGGCATAGCAAAAGAGCGAGCAACTAGCAAGCAAAGATAGAAGTGATTTCGAGGGTATGGTCATCTTGCCTGAGATCCCGCAAGGAAGAAGAACGAGTCCATGAAGAAGACAAACGGACGTAGTCGAACGGTCCTCACAAACGCGACGTTATCGGAACCAACCCGAAGAAGCAACACCGGAAAGAAGCAAACAATCATGGTAAACAACCACCACATAAACATGGCATGATGCACAATCAAGTATGATGCATGTCCGGTTTAATGAAGCATGGCCATGGCAAAGTGCACAAACAATCCTACAAATTAAGTGGAGCTCAACATGCAACTCCGTTGCATATTGACAAAAACACCACATTCAAGTTATTTAGTTTGATCTCGGTATGTACTCAATAATATTAAATGTTGTTAAGCACGGCAAGAGGTGAGGCATAACAAAACTACACCATCTAAACAATTGAAATGGGGCCGGATATAACAAAACAACAAATCCGGTAAATCCCCATATGCATTAGCAATTTGAAGCAAACAACAACAGTTTTAAACATCGTAAAGTGTTAACATGATGCGGATGACATGTGCCAAGTTATGCAATTTTATTGAAAAAGTTGGCATGAGCATTATGAAGCATTTGCCATCGTGGCAGAAACGATAGGGGTGCCACGAAAACGAAAACGGTGCCACGGCAACGTTCCGATGATCCGGTAGCTCACGAAGATACCGGTGCAAAAGGAAGTGGGTGTGAGTGTCAAACAGATGGTGGAGTGATCCCGGTAACCGGGTGTCCCACATGACGGTGGCAAGGCACAAGAGGGGCAACGTGCACCAATAGTTTAGTCTCGAGGCAAAACAAGGTTGCATCTCATACAACATGCATTCATACGTTCACGGGCGTCGTCTCGAGGTTATACCTTCGAAGCGTGCAAGCGGGACAGTTCAAGTTCATAGCGGAAGTAGGCGTTCTCGCGACGGTAGTGGTACAACGACGGTAGTGGTACAAGTTTATCGTTGCCCGAGTTTCCGTAGATGTCCATGTCATCGGTGTCGTGGTACTTGGGGTCTTCGGACTTTCCGGTCCCGATCTGGCGACGGTAGTCGTTCACGTTCGTTCGGAGAGGTACTTGATGACTCCAACGTCTTCGGGGCGACGGTAGTTGTACACGGTCCATGAGACGTCGATCGTTCGGGGTCCGACTTGCGGGTCTTGCCGACATGAGTGGTACTTGGCATTTTTGTGTAGATGAACTTGGCGCATCCGAAGGGTCTCACTTGTCTTCGTGAGAACTTGGTGAATCCGAGGTCTTTGAGGTCGACGGTAGTTGTACATCTCATAAAGGAACTTGACGGATCCGAGGACTCCGAGCGTCGTGGTACTTGTCGAAATCCTCATCGGATGTAATTAAACATTTTGAAATGGAACTTGGCACGTCCAAAATTTGCGGGCGTCGGTGTCCAAGATGACAAACAAACCGGCTGCAACCGAAGGCAGCAGGGCTTATAGTTGTTGTGCTCGCGGAAGATGCCAGGGAGTCAACGCGGGGCTGGTCATGGCCTAACGCAGCAGAGGCTGCGACAAAGGGATGGCACGACCTGGTTGGCCGAGGAGGTCGACGGCGGACATGCTCCAGCGGCCCGGTCGCCGACAGCAGGGGTGTGAGTCGAGCGGCAGCCCCCTGGTGGTCGCAGCCGACAGCGTGCAGAAGAGCAGCGGCAGCAGGGCGCGGTTGCCGTGGTGTGGCAGCGCAGAAGTGAGGGCGTGAGGTCGAGCTCCTGGTGCTCGACAAAGATGGCACGGAGGAAGAGGGGCCCGGCAGGGAAAACAACGAAGGAGGGGATGGAGGAGCTCGCTGATGAGGCGCTGAGCAGCCGCGAGGAGGAGAAGGGAGCAGGGGCACTCCAGATGTGGAGTGGCGCCTGGTCGGGGGCGCGCCATGGCGAGGCGAGCAGGAGGCGGACGCTGGCTTGCTGGAGAAAGTGGACAGGGAGGACGCGGCGGCCAGAGGAGTAGATGGCGACGGGCGGCGGTGGAGCTCCAGGGCAGCGGCGTTTGCGATGGAGGGATTGACGGGAGGAGGAAAAAAAGGGATCAGGAGAGAGAGATCAAGTGGATCAGGCTCGGCTGCGTGCGCCTGCGACGCTCTCCTGGCGGCGCTTGCAAGCACGAAGGAGGAGGAGGGGGTTCGAGGGAGATGGGCTAGGTTTAGGTGGGAGTGGGGCGCTGGGCCTTAGGAGGGGGATGGGCCGGCGCATTGGGAAAGGATGGCCTAGTGGGAGTGGGCGCTGGGAGGCCCAGCTGGTCTGGACTGGGGCCTCAACTCTCTCTCTCTCAAACTTATTTCTAAAACAGAAAAAAAAACAAAGAAGTGAAGAGAAGAAAAAGAAAGGAGGTGTTTGGGGAAGAAGTTGCACATGCGGATAAATTTCCTGGACTCAAAAAAATGTGAGGAACTTAAATAAAATGACAAGAGGGTTTTTGGAGAACAATAGATTCACACATGTTGAATTTAATTCAACATGTTTGAATTTTGAAACCCATTCAAAAGGACTCTAAATGGGATGAGATTTTTTAGAGGAGTCTCGATAAAAGAGATGAGATATATTGGCAGGGTTTGAAGGTCAAACTCGAAGAGGAATAGACATGGAAAATATTTTTCACGTGTGTTGTGGGAGATTCCGAAAATGAAATATTTAATATAGCTCCCTAATATTGGGAGGGTATGTTATAAAGAGAAGTCACTCTTCCCTCAATTTAAATGGATCGAAGATCCACACAAATTATTTAGTTGAGATGCAAAAAGACTTATGACATGATGGCATGATGACATGATGCAATGCACAGAACCAAACAAATCACACGACGAAACCCGGAAACCCTGGAAGGCAACTGAAGCTCCGGTCTTGGGGCGTCACATGTTATGTCATTCTTGATAATTTCTTTCGTGTTTTCATGATTCACAAGTTCATGAATGGGATATTTAAAGCCCATCACCTTCTTCCTTGGAGTTATCCTGGTATAGATTTTACCTAAAGCCTCCCATTGGGAATGTTGCTATTTATGGTGTTTATCGATGATCCAAGTTTCCTCCTATTCTTGCGATGAATATGTTTTCATATCTCTGTCGCTCTCAAGCAAGCAATTGTTTCCGTTAGTGGTAGAATTTCACCTCATAGTTTTGAGATGTTCTCCATAAGCCCACTACAAGCTTACTCTTTCGTTGTTGGTGTCCAACAACTCCGTTTGACCCTTCTCCTAAAGATGCTTTTCAAGCTCATTTGAGGTAGAAGATCTTGTTTTCCCTCCGTTCATTCCATTCCATTCTTTCATTTCTTCTGGAGGCATTGTGATGCTGCTCTCTTTGACCCATCATCTTGTTTTTCCAAGATCATGTTCTTCCCTTTGCTTATCCATTTAACCGGAGTGTTGTGCCCTTTGCTCAAGTTCTTTTCATGTTATCAAGTCTTGTATCACTTTTCAACTGGAGTGCTGCCCGAATTTGTTGTTCCTTGTTCCTCTTTTCTAACGGAGTGTTTTCAACCTTGTTCATCTTCATTGTATTCTTTTCTCAAAATGGTTTAACCTTTCAAGGTTCTTTGGTTTCACGCGTTTGTCAAAGAACCAACTTAGTTTTACCTCTTCTCTTCCTCTTCCATTTCCCTCTGGTGCCATCCTAGATCTCGGGACGAGATCCTCTCGTAGTGGTGGAGTGTTTTAACGCCCTGAGACCGTTGCGCCAGGTGTCTTCCAGTTATTCGCTGTTGTTGCCTTGTCATTTGTTTGCGTGTCATGCATTTCATATCATGTCATCATGTGCATCGCATTTGCATACGTGTTCGTCTCATGCATCCAAGCATTTTCTCCGTTGTCCGTTTTCCAATCCGACACTCCTACGTCTTCCGGCGCCCCCTTTTGCCTCTTTTCGTGTGCGGGTGTTAAACATTCTCGGTTTGGACCGAGATTTGCCAAGCGGCCTTGGTTTACCACCGATAGACCGCCTGTCAAGTTTCGTGCCATTTGGAGTTCGTTTGATACTCCAACGGTTAACCAAGGAACCGTAAAGGCCTCATTTGAGTTGCAGCCCAACACCCCTCCAAAGTGGCCCAAAACCCATCCAAACCCCCTCCATCCTCTCGGTCATTCGATCACGATCGAGTGGCCGAAAACCGCACTCCATTTGGACTCTCCTAGCTCGCTCTACCTATATATATATATGTGCACTCATTCGAAATTCGCGGTCTAACCCTAGTCCTCCTCCTTCTCCGCGCGTCCGGACGCGTCCGCGCCGCGCCGGACATGTTCGCCGCCCAGCCACGTCGCCCGACCTATCACCGCGCCCCACGTCATCCCGGCGGCCACTCCCGGCCAACCAAACATCGCCACGTCAGCCGCGCCCGCGCCCACTTCGCCGCGGCCCGCGGAGCCCATCGCGGGCCCGTGCAGGCCCGCCCGTCCGCCGGCTTGCCCGTTTCCAGCTCGAGCACTCCGCCGCCACCTCTCAAGCTCGCCGGCCACCCGCGCCTCGCCGGAGTCGCCTCCCTCGCTGCCCTTTGCCTCGCACGCCGCGCGCCGTCTGTTGCTCCGCCGAGCGAGCCCCGGTCTAGCGCCGAGCCCGCCGCTCCGCCGCGCGCCGCGCTGCGCCGTCGCCGCCGCCTCTTCGTCGGAGAGCCCCGCGCCGCCCGCGCCTTCCCTGCGAGAGCGCCGCCCGATCCTTGTTCCCTCCGCCCGAGTCCCGATCTGCTCGCCGGAGAGCCAACCCCGACCTCACCGCAGCCTGATCCAGCGAGATCCGGCCGATCTCCATGCCCGCCACCCGCTATCGTTACTCGCCGGAGCCGCCGTGTCCGTCCTGCCGCCGGACCGGCCTCCTGTGGCCTGGACCGGGGAAAAACCGCCAGACCGGCCGGTTCGACCGAACCGGACCGGCCCGGCCTGACCGAAGCCTTGCCTGGACCGCCCGGTTTTTTCACTTCAAAGCCTCTCCGATCCGGCCCAAGGGCCCATCGTGAGCCCGCATCTATCCTCCGCCCCTTGCGACTTTTACTATTCTACGCTCACCTGTTTTTCTGCTAAGTCCCTAAGTTTCTGATATTTTGTGCCCATGTTCATCGCATCATAACTTTATCACTGTAGCTCCGTTTTGCATGCATGATATATAAAAATGTTCAACTGTTTGTGCTCTTCATTTTGTTCCATTGTGCCATGTTTGTTTGAGTCCATCTTGATGCCCTAATGGTTGATGCAAGAGTGCTATAAAATGTTAGGTGTTGATTCTTATCAGATTATGAGCTTTTGTCATTTTTGTCATGATTATTGTGTGCTGCATATGGCTATGAGCTCTACATGTGTTTTGGGCTATGCCATGCCATCTTTACAGGGGTGTATGCCATGTATTTTTGTGATCAATGTGGTGACTAGCACAAGCATGCAAAGTAGCTCTCGTGATGTTGCTGATTTCAGAGATTTAGAATTTCACAAAGTCTTTGCTCTGCTGTTATTTTTATGCCATGTATTCATGTTGCTACAGAGTGATACATGCCTCTTTTAAGCATGTTCAGTAAGGATGGTTTTGAGATATTGTTATGCTCTATCCATCCATGTCTTTGTTTGCAATTATGGAGTACCCTAGAATGACTCAATCTTTCTCTACTTTTGCTATAAAAAGTTCCTGGCAGATTTTTTACGTGTTAATCAATTTTTGCCAAGGTTGTTGTAGTTGATCCATCCATGTTATGAATTTGTTCTTGCCATGTTTAGCTTCTTGATCATGTCTTCTTGTTGGGTGTATGCTTAGTTTGTCATGCTATGCCTTGTGTTGAGTGCATCGAGCTCGCAATCATGCCTTCGTAATTCTGTTTATGCCATGTCTAGTTTTCTGCTAAGTCTGAATCTGTTAACGAAACTTGCTATGTTTACATGGGTGCCATCATATCTTCTGGTCCTTTTTGGCTTATAGTTAGTAAGGGGCTTTTGTTATATGCTTTGTGTAGATTCATGCCATGCCTTGTATTGCTATGATCTGATCATGTAGCATGTTGTTATCTTGCTCTAAACTTTGCTTCCTGATGTTAAATCCTGACATGTTATTTTCACTAAGTTTGTGATGCTGATATCTTTTGCACTTTTGCCATGCTTGTTTGAGCCTGCTATTGTGTGATTTAGCCGTAGCTCAGTGTTCATATTTTGTCAAGCATCTTGAGTGGATCACTGTCATGTGCTTTGTTGCTACGTTGGAGTGCAGTAGCTTAGTTTCTTGTTGCATTCTAGATGGCTTCGTGCTGTTAATCACAGATTTGTGCCATTATTGTTTTGCTTGCCATTTGCAAACCGCGCATCCGATTCTGGTGATCTTTATATCAATTTCGACCGAAATCAACTCATCTTTCCAGCAGCACGCTTGGTTTGCCAAGTTGAGGCCTGGTTCAATCTTCCCTTCCGAAGCACGCATATGCATTGCATATCACATCCCGCATACCATGCCATGTTTTGCATCATGTTGCTTGCGCATTCCGTCGTGGTTGATTGTGTTTTCCCTTGCTTGTGTTCTTGCTTTGGGTAGAGCCAGGAGACGAGTACGTTTCGAGGAACCCATTGAGTACGTTTACGAGGATCAAGCTTTCGTCAACTCGGAGAACTTTGCAGGCAAGATGACCATACCCTCGAAATCACTTCTATCTTTGCTTGCTAGTTGCTCGCTCTATTGCTATGTTGTGATACCTACCACTTGCTATATCATGCCTCCCATATTGCCCTGTCAAGCCTCTAACCCACCTTTCCTAGCAAACCGTTGTTTGGCTATGTACCGCTTTGCTCAGCCCCTCTTATAGCGTTGCTAGTTGCAGGTGAAGTTTGGAGTTTGTTCCATGTTTGGAACATGATTATTGTTGGGATATCACAATATCTCTTATTTATTTAATGCATATATATACTTGGTAAAGGGTGGAAGGCTCGGCCTTATGCCTGGTGTTTTGTTCCACTCTTGTCGCCCTAGTTTCCGTCATACCGGTGTTATGTTCCTTGATTTTGCGTTCCTTACGCGGTCGGGTTATAATGGGAACCCCTTGACAGTTCGCCTTGAATAAAACTCCTCCAGCAAGGCCCAACCTTGGTTTTACATTTTCACTAACAACCTCACCTTTTTCCCTTGGGTTTCCGGAGCCCGAGGGTCATCTTTATTTTAACCCCCCCCCCCCCGGGCCAGTGCTTCTCTAAGTGTTGGTCCAACCTGAGCGATGTCCGGCGCCCCCTGGGCAACCAGGGTCTATGCCAACCCGACGTCTTGCTCATCCGGTGTGCCCTGAGAAAGAGATATGTGCAGCTCCTATCGGGATTTGTCGGCACATTCGGGCGGCTTTGTTGGTCTTGTTGTACCATTGTCGAAATGTCTTTTAACCGGGATTCCGATCCTGATCGGGTCTTCCTGGGAGAAGGAATATCCTTCGTTGACCGGGAGAGCTTGTGATGGGCTAATTTGGGACACCCCTGCAGTTATGGGCAGATGGGAATTTGTTAATGTTCGGTTGTAGAGAACTTGACACTTAACTTAATTAAAATACATCAGCCGCGTGTGTAGCCATGATGGTCTCTTTCCGGCGGAGTCCGGGAAGTGAACACGGTTCTTGTGTTATGCTTGAACGTAAGTAGTTTCAGGATCACTTCTTGATCATTTCTAATTCACGACCGTGCTTTGCTTCTCTTCTCGCTCTCATTTGTGTAAGTTAGCCACCATATATGCTAGTGCTTGCTACAGCTCCACCTCACTACCCTTTTCCCTACCCATAAGCTTAAATAGTCTTGATCGCGAGGGTGTGAGATTGCTGAGTCCCCGTGACTCACAGATTACTTCCAAAACCAATTGTAGGCGCCGTTGATACCCGTGCAGGTGACACAACCGAGCTCAAGGAGGAGCTAGATGAAGATCGTGTCCGTTGTGTTGTTTCGTTTCCAGTTGATCAGTAGTGGAGCCAAGTTGGGGCGATCGGGGATCTGTAGCATTAGGGGTGGTCTTCTTTTATTTTGGTTCCGTAGTCGGACCTTGATTGTATCCTGGATGATGTAATTCTATATTAATGTATTGTGTGAAGTGGCGATTGTAAGCCAACTCTTTATCCCTTTCTTATTTAGTACATGGGATGTGTAAAGATTACCCCTCTTGCGACATGCCTACAACGCGGTTATGCCTCTAAGTCGTGCTCCGACACATGGGAGATATAGCCGCATCGTGGGTGTTACATACTATCACCGCCCACAACTCTTTATGTTCTACTCGTGCATATCATCTACGCATAGACCTGGCTCATGATGCCACTGTTGGGAAACATTGCATGAAAAACAAAAAAATCTACGAACACGCAATGATCTATCCCCGGAGATGCATAGCAATGAGGGGGGAGTTTCTCAACGTGGTTGATGTAGTCGAACTTCTTCGTGCTTCAACCGGTCAAGTACCGAACGCACGACACCTCTGCATGCTGCACACGTTCAGCTCGGTGATGTCCCTCGCCTTCTTGATCCAGCAAGACGTCGAGGTACTAGATGAGTTCCGTCAGCACAATGGCGAGGTGACGGTGATGGTGAAGTGATCCTCACAGGGCTTCGCCTAAGCACTACGAAGATATGAATGTGGGAGTAAATGGTGGAGGGGGGCGCCGCACACGGCTAACAATTGTCTGTTGTGTGCTAGGCGCCCCCTCCCACATATATATATAGGTGGGAGGGAGGGAGGAGAAGCCAAGGGAGGTTCCCAAGTAGGAGGAATCCTACTTGGGGTCCCTGCGCCCCTTCCCATATTTGGAGTGCGGGGAAAGGCAGGGGAGGGTAGCGCCCCCTGATGGTAGCTGGAACTACGTCGGTATTTCCGTGGAGAGGGAGGGATGATGTAGCACCGCGACGGTAGGTATTTCCCTCAGTTATGAAACCAAGGTATCGAACTAGTAGGAGAACCAAGCAACACAATGTAAGAAGCACCTCCACACAAACAACAACACCTCGCAACCCGACATGTTAGAGGGGTTGTCAATCCCTTCCGGGGTACGGCGCTAGAAACTATGTGTTGATGGGAGAAAGTTGTAATAGATTGAAATAATAGATCGCAAATATAATAAAGTGCAGCAAAGTATTTTTGGATTTTTGGTTTAATAGATCTGAATAAAAATGCAAATGAAAAGTAGATCGCAAGGCAAATATATGAGAAAGAAGACCCGGGGGCCGTAGGTTTCACGAGTGGCTTCTCTCGGGAAAAATAGCAAACGGTGGGTAAACAAATTACTGTTGGGCAATTGATAGAACTTCAAATAATTATGATGATATCCAGGCAATTATCATTACATAGTCATCACGTCCAAGATTAGTAGACCGACTCCTACCTGCATCTACTACTATTACTCCGAACATCGACCGCTATCCAGCATGCATCTAGTGTATTAAGTTCATGGAAAAACGAAGTAATGCAATAAGAACGACGACATGATGTAGACAAGATCCGTTTATCTATACGGCGGTAGATATAGATCTCGTCTTTTTATCCTTAGTAGCAACGATACATACGTGTCGGTTCCCTTTCTGTCACTAGGATCAAGAACCGTAAGATCGAACCCACTACCGGGCACCTCTTCCCATTGCAAGATAAATAGATCAAGTTGGCCAAACAAAACCCAAATATCGGAGAACAAATACGAGGCTATAAGATATCATGCATATAAGAGATCAAAGAAACTCAAATAACTTTCATGGATATAAAAAGATATGATTGATCATAAACTCGAAGTTCATCAGATCCCAACAAACACACCGCAAAAGAGTTACATCATATGGATCTCCAAGAGACCATTGTATTGAGAATTCAGCGAGAGAGAGAAAGCCATCTAGCTACTAACTATGGACCCGAAGGTCTACAAGGAACTATTCACGCATCATCGGAGAGGCACCAATGGAGGTGGTGAACCCCATCCAAGATGGTGTCTAGATTAGATCTGGTGGTTCTGGACTCTGCGGTGGCTGGATGAATATTTCATCGATGCCTATAGGGTTTCTGGAATATTGTGGTATTTATAGAGCAAAGAGGCGGTCCAGGGGACACCCAAGGTGTGCACAACCCACCAGGGCGCGCTCGGGCCTCTTGGCGCGCCCTGGTGGGTTGTGCCCCCCTCGGGGCACCCCCAGGTCCAACCATGGCTCGTTGCCTTCCTTTTGGCCCATAAAAAAATCTCCGTAAAGTTTCGTGGCATTTGGACTCCATTTGATATTGATTTCCTGCGATGTAAAAAACATAGAAAAAATAACAACTAGCACTTGGCGCTATGTCAATAGGTTAGTACCAAAAAATGATATAAAAATTATAAAGCATCCAACATTGATAATAAAACAGCATGGAACAATCAAAAATTATAGATACGTTGGAGACATATCACCCCCCCTTTCCTTTCTCCCATGAGAGGGAAAGGCAGGAGGGGCCAGCCCTCCCCCTTTTCCTTCCCTAGGGATGGCCAAACATGTGAGGGGGCACATCAGTGCTGGTCTATCCCCTCCTTTGGCCTATAAGGCCCATAACTTGCCGGGGGGTGCCCGGAACCCCTTTCGGTGACCCGATTCCTTGCCGGTACGCCCCGAAACACTTCCAGTGTCCAAATACCATCATCCTATATATCAATATTTACCTCTCAACCATTCGATACTCCTCGTCTTGTCCGTGATCTCATTCGGGACTCCGAACAACATTCGGTCACCAAATCACATAACTCATATAATGTTATATTGTCAATGAACGTTAAGCATACGGACCCTACGGGTTCGAGAACTATGTAGACATGATCCAGACACCTCTCCGGTCAATAACCAATAGTGGAACCTGGATGCCCGTATTGGATCCTACATATTCTACGAAGATCTTTATCAGTCGAACCGTTATGACAACATACGTAATTCCCTTTGTCCATCGGTATGTTACTTGCCCGAGATTCGATCGTCGGTATCCTCATACCTAGTTCAATCTCGTTACCGGCAAGTCTCTTCACTCATTCCATAATACATCACCTCGTGACTAACTCCTTAGACGTTTGTTTGCAAGCTTATGATGTGTGTTACCGAGAGGGCCCAGAGATACCTCTCCGAAACTCGGAGTGACAAATCCTAATCTTGATCTATGCCAAATCAACAAACACCTTCGGAGATACCTGTAGAGCATCTTTATAATCACCCATTTACATTGTTACTTTTGATAGCACACATGTCATTCCTCCGGTATCTGGGAGTTGCATAATCTCATAGTCGAAGGAATATGTATTTGACATGAAGAACGCAACAACAATAAAACTGAACGGTCATTATGCTAAGCTAACCGATGGGTCTTGTCCATCACATCATTCTCCTAATGATGTGATCCTATTATCAAATGACAACTCGTGTCCATGGTTAGGAAACCTTAACCATCTTTGATCAATGAGCTAGTAAAGTAGAGGCTCACTAGGGACACGGTGTTTGTTTATGTATTCACACATGTATTAAGGTTTCCGATAAGTAGAATTCTAGCATGAATAATAAACCTTTATCATGAATAAGGAAATATAAAATAGCAACTTTATTATTGCCTCTAGGGCATATTTCCTTCAGTGGGGACGACGGAAGCCTCGCCTTGTGCAAGTTGATGCCGCTTGATAATGATATGTGTGATGTTAAGATGCCATCGCTTGAGGGTAAGGCTTGGGAAGGGGCAAATGGAGATTGGGTTGTTTATATTGGGTATAACTGCGAGTAGGAACTTGTGAATGTGTACACTCGTCACCGGGTTCCACTTCCAAAAATCACAGATTGCCCTGAGGTTGAGCACACAGATGATCTACGTACATTCAAATACGATCATAGTGACTGTTGTCTACGGAAGATAGCAATTTGTCGAGTTCCCAACCGCTCTTGGTATTAGAAGAACTATGAAGTTGTTGCTATATTCAAGAAGCTTGTTGTCGTCCTTACTTCCACGCCTCGATGGATATTGCTCAAAATCAATTTTTGTACATGGATGAGTACTGTGATGCAATTCAATACGTGGGTCTTGTGTTTGCTGCCACCACTTGTAGCACTATTTTTGCATGGAATCCTTATGGTTTCGGTATGTTTGTCTTCCACCGTAATTATAATTGTTTCATCCACATGCATGACATTTTGGGCCAAACGATATTTTTTTCCTGTCATGCTTATGACACTTCTATGACAATAATTGTGACAAAACCCGATATCATCATAGATGTGGTGGGGTCCTACTTCTATGACAAAAAATCATGACAGAAAATGGGCTTTTCGTCCTGGGCGGGACGGAGACGCAGCTGCATGACATTCTTTGGGCCGTCCATGACGGAGAAAATCGTGGTAGAAGTGAGGGCGAGGAAAATATCGGGGGAGTTCCCGGTTATGGTGAGTGGTCGGGGGCCGAGCAATGCGCATTTCTCTCGTAAGTACGCGCGTGTGTGTGAGAGGCATTGCACTCTAACTGAACCCGAGCGAGGCATTGGGCTCTAACTGAACCCGAGCGATTGCACTGTAGGCTACGCACTACTCAAACCGAGCGATCGATCGATCCCTTGCTGTTAACTAAACCCGAGTGGTTCCTTCGTTACTGCTGCTAACTGAAGCCGATCGATGCTGCCTCTGGATGAACAATGAGCATTGTTGGGGGTGTTTGGATGAACAGTTCCTGGTGGGGGGTTGGATGAACAGGACCCCGTGGTAGTAGAGGCCATTGACGCTGGATGAACAGGAGCCTGATCGATCGAGCCGATGGATGAACAGGACCCCGTGGAGGGCTGGATGAACAGGACGACCCCGTGGAGGGCTGGATGAACAGGACGACCCCGTGGAGGGCTGGTTGAACAATAGCCGGTGGAGGGGTGGATGAACAGTAGCCCGTGAAGGGGTGGTTGAACAGGACCCCATGGAGAGGGCTGGTTGAACAGTAGCCGGTGGAGGAGCGCATGGTGGAGGCTGGATGAATAGGAGCCCGTGGATGAACAGTCGTAGGTGGAGGCTGGAGGAGGTCGATGGTGGATGAACAGGAGCCCATGGAGGGAGTCGACGGTGGAGATGAACAATATCCGTGGAGTCCAATTTTGCGGTACGCCACACCTCTCCCGATGAACATGACCCCCGTTTCGACCGTAGTGCTCCAACACAAGTCTGTTTCCTCCGTTTTGTGGTACACCACACCCCTCCCGATCAACAGGACCCCGTTCCGAATGTAGGAGGTTCGTTTCCTCCGTTTTGCGGTACGCCAGATCCCTCCCAATGAACAGGATCCCATTTCGACCGTGGCTGGTCGAACACAAGTTCATTTCCTCTGTTTTGTCGTACGACAGGCCTCATTTCCATCGGCTGTTCCGTCCAAGCCGGTTGGCTCCCGGTGAACAACACGTGTTCCGTTGCTTCCCAGTGAACACGACGCATTCCGTTGCCTCCCCATGAACACGACGATGACGCAGTTTCTCCGTTCTGACCCAGCCATGTACACGAGCCCTGGCCGTACATATGCGCGAGTAGGCGTTCGAGACCCCGCCCGTATGTACATACATGGCCGTATTTACTTTCTTGCACCCTGGCCGTTGTACGTACGTGTACATGCTATGTGCGCGCCTCTACTATGACACGTGCATGCCTCTATTATGACCAGTATGTACGTACACGTTCGCGACCAGAATGACAATGCTACGTATGCTTTGGCCGGGTGGGTCCCGACTGTCAGGCACTTCCTTGTGTGCGAAGATGTAGCTGGTGGGTCCCAGCAGTCAGGGGGGAAACATTTTTTATGAAATATGGTGGCCCGTCTGGTGGGTCCCAGCTGTTGGGTGGCGAAATCATAATTTTCCGCGTAATAAGGAGGCACTTCCTTGCTGCGGCCGTGGACCCAGCTGTCAGCCTCTCTGTCGGTGTCAAAACCAGCGGATCTCGGGTAGGGGGTCCCGAACTGTGCGTCTAGGCCGGATGGTAACAGGAGGCAAGGGACACGAATTTTCACCCAGGTTCGGGCCCACTTGATGGAGGTAAAACCCTACGTCCTGCTTGATTAATATTGAAAACATGGGTGTTACAAGAGTAGATCTACCACGAGATCAGAGAGGCTAAACCCTAAAAGCTAGCCTACGGTATGATTGTATGTTGTGATTGTTGTCCTACGGACTAAAACCCTCCGGTTTATATAGACACTGGAGAGGGGTAGGGTTACACAAGGTTGGTTACAAAGGAGGAGATATCCATATACGTATTGCCTAGCTTGCCTTCCACGCCAAGTAGAGTCCCATCCGGACATGAGACGAAGTATTCAATCTTGTATCTTCATAGTCTAAAAGTCCAGCCAATGGAGATAGTCCGGCTGTCTGGAGACCCCCTAATCCAGGACTCCCTCAGTAGCCCCTAAACCAGGCTTCAATGACGACGAGTCTGACGCGCAGTTGTCTTCAGCATTGCAAGGCGGGTTCCTTCTCCGAATACATCACAGAAGAAGTTGAATACGAGGATAGTGTCCGACCCTGCAAAATAAGTCCCACATTTCACCGTAGAGAGAATAATGTTTTTTCGCATATCTAATTTGCTGGCTTGTTTTGACATCATGACGTCACGTCATGGCCCAGTGACTATTCGAACCGTTTCTTTTAGCGAGCCCCACACATAACGTGAGGCAGTTTTTCAACACGTCTTGTCAAAGCAGAGATCGTGTCCCCTTATTACAGGAATCTCATCAATACGGGCATGGGTAACCCAACCGCTCCATCAATTGCGGCGCTTGGGGGATAAGTGAGTTTTACTAGGCAAGTGGGGACATTTAATTTTGTCGGCCCATATAAAGGGATAAGGATTCACCTTTCCATCCACGCCTTCTCCCTACTCTGCTCATCCGCTCCCGCACACTCGAGCTCTAGCGCCCAAGTCCTCACTTCCATCTCGACCTTCTCCAACCATGTCCGAAGCGGGAGGCAAGTGGATGGTCTCCTCCGTCACGGAGGGAGACATCAAGAAACTGAGGAGAGCCGGATACCTACCCGACGACATCGCGCACCGGCTCCCAGATGAGGGACAGATCATCCCCACCCCCGAGCCCCATGAGAGGGTGGTATTCCTCACCCATTTCCTCCGCGGACTGGGATTCCCTCTCCATCCCTTCCTCCGGGGGCTCATGTTTTATTACGGCCTGGATTTCCACGATCTGGCCCGAACTTCATCCTCAACATCTCGGCGTTCATCGTCATGTGCGAGGCCTTCCTCCGCATCAAGCCCCACTTTGGATTATGGCTGAAGACCTTCAATGTCAAGCCGACGGTAGTGAGGGGCCGCCAGGCGGAGTGCGGAGGCGCCATGGTGGGCAAGATGCCCAACATCACATGGCTCGAGGGCACCTTCATGGATACCATAAAGGGGTGGCAATCGGGGTGGTTCTATATCACCGAGCCACGCGACCCTGCATGGGTAGCGGCCCCCGAGTTCCGATCTGGCATCCCCATGCGGCTCACCTCCTGGAAAGAGAAGGGCCTGTCCTGGGGTAATTCAAAAGAGCTGACCGGACTCCAGTCATGTATTCAGAACATGGTGGATAAGAAGCTCAAGCTTGTCAACATAGTCCAGGTTATGCTCGTTCGCCAGATACTCCCTTGCCAACAACGAGAGTTTACCTTGTGGGAGTTTAATCCGGTGCAGCACCGAACTCTGAACAGGCTCTTCGACACGACTCATGAAGATGCCTGGAGGGTGCTGTTTAAGGGTGCCGCGGTCCCTCCCCCCATTACTGAGGATCGCGGATTCAGCGCGAAGCGCCACACCAGTGCGGTAAGTCGTTTTACCTTTCACAGGATACTTGTTTTCTATATAGATTGATTCTATGCGGGATCTAAACTCCCGTGCCATTAACAGGACAGGTAGAAGATGGCCGGACAAATCGACTGTCCGACTCCCTTGCCCGAAGGCCCTGCAGACGCCCTTCTGGCGAAGATGTTGACTCCGGCCCCTTATAAGGTGCCGGAGAAGACCCAGAAGGCCAAGGGAGCTCGAAAGAGTTCCCCACGCCTGGCGTCGTCGGACTCACCGTCCGATGAGTCTGCGGCGCACTCTTCCCCCAAAGACGAGGAAGAGGAAGAAGAGGCTCCCCCACCGACTGGGGGAGACAAGAAAAGGAAGGCCGCCCCAACTAGGGAGGCCGGAGGGTCCAAGGAGGGAAGGACGCTCCTTCCGGACAGCTCCACCGCCGCAAACGAAAGTGAAGACGAGTGGTTGCCCAGGGCCAAGCCCCAGGGGAGATCGTAAGTATTCGGATACCAAAGTAACCCATAGGATTCCTTTGTCGCATTGCTTTCCCTAACGCCGAACTCAATTATGCAGGCCGCCCCGAGCCAATATCGAGGTATCCTCGGACGGCTCCCTGGGCGCGTCAGACATGGATAGTGATCCAGTCCCGACCGCCACCTCCCCTCATCCAGCCGACGACACCAAGGTGTTGTCTCAAGAGGCACCGGATCAAGGGGGGACAATCTAGGAGGCGCCTCAAGGCGACCTTCCGGACTACGGGAGCCGAGGGGACGGGGTCCCCGAGAGCTCCGAGTTCGGCCCTCAGCCGAACACCGCGCCGGACCCGCCAACGGCTCCGAGCTCGGGTAGGCGGTCCCCTTCTAAGGAGGGTGAGACGCCTATGCCGGTGACCTCTGTCCATCCAGAGGCGCCGAACACTATGTTGGAAGCGCTTCGTAGCGCTTCCATCGAGGAGGAGCACCGCACTATCATGAGTGCGGTGATCCAGAAGGTTCAGTCCGCCAAGAGCGGATTGACTGAAGCCTGTACTAGCCTTCTAACAGGCTTCGAGGTAAGTGTTTTTAAAATGTAGTAGAAATATTACCGCATAGAAAGTAGCCCCTGATGCTTTGTTCGGTGTTCACGAAGAAAAGGCGAACAGAGGATCAAATAATATCGCAGGAGTCTAATATAAGTATGTCAATATGCATATGTAGGCTTCGCTGCTGGCGTCCGCTGCACTGACTGCGGAGGTCGCTGTACTGAAGGAGGCCCTCGAGGGGTCCCATAAAGAGCTTGGCCTTGCTAAGAGGCAGCTCGAGGAGAACAAGGGTAAGTAATACCCCGTCTGTAGATGAGAAAAAGGACGCGATTGCTAAATGATAGGATCATTGTATGTTTGCCAGGGGCCACGACCGAGGTGGCCACCCTGAAGCAAGTGTTGTCCCAGGCCGAAGAGAAGGCGGCCCAGGAGTGCATCGAGCGAAAGAGGCACGAGGCTCGGGTGGGCGAGGTGCAGCAAGAGCTCCAGGCTCTCGTGATGAAGCACGAGGCGTTGGAGCTTGACTTGAAGACGCGAGGGTCTGAGCTTGCCGCGGCCCGTGAGAGCGCGAAGAGTGCCAAGGCCGAGGCCCAGAAGGACCTTCAGGAGATCGACGTGATGAAGAAGATAGCGGCGGGTAAGGCTTTCTATATGCAAAGCAAGCATGTAAAAGTGAATTACCGATTACTTACCCAAATCCGGAGCTCTTCAGGAGCATTCGCAGATTTGCCCCGCAGTGTGTCCGATGCCGCACTGTTCTACCAGGCCGAGGACGGAAGCTCGACGGAGAAGTTATTCTGGTCTCAGTATGCTGAGGCCGAACATCCGGTGCCAATGAGCGACCAGCTGAAGCAGATGGCCGAGCTACATAAGGCGGCCGATCAGGCCATGAAGGGCTTCATAGTCCGGTTGTGGCCTGGTGACGCCCTTCCGAACAGCTTCTTCGGCCTGGTGAGGCGGCTTGTGGATGCATGCCCACGGCTGGAGGTCATCAAGCGATCCGTCTGCATTGAAGGTGCACGCCGGGCCTTGCCCGTGTAAAAACGCAGTGGGTCAAGCTAGACGTCATGAAGCTGATCAAGGAGGGGCCGCCGGAGGGTAAGGAGCACCGCCACCCCGAGATGTACTACGAGGGTGTTCTGCCGGGCGCCCGTCTTATCGCGGATGAGTGTTCGCAAAATGTAATATTTGAATGAGACTTGCTCGTTGTTTATCCTGTGAGATGATAACTTGTTTCATATGCGCTATGCAATGCTTGTGTGAATTTAAAATATTACCTTCTGTTTGGCTGTTTATCCAATTTGAGAGATGTCTAGTCCTCGGCTTCTGCCCCCAAACCACGAGTGTTGGGGTGTTCGGGATAAACCTAAGCACTCTTGTTCCCATGTTTGGGTCCTTCGAGGGAGGTGCTCAGCACAACGAACAAGGCAACCGGACTAATAATGCTTTATCACTCTCACTTAGCCATAGAATTC
>NC_053022.1:398236734-398249907 GCF_003073215.2 Triticum urartu | reverse complement strand
AAGGTACTTGTTGGGTTGGCATATTTCGAGATTAGGATTTGTCACTCCGATTGTCGGAGAGGTATCTCTGGGCCCTCTCGGTAATGCACATCACTTAAGCCTTGCAAGCATTGCAACTAATGAGTTAGTTGCGGGATGATGTGTTACGGAACGAGTAAAGAGACTTGCCGGTAACGAGATTGAACTAGGTATTGAGATACCGACGATCGAATCTTGGGCAAGTAACATACCGATGACAAAGGGAACAACGTATGTTGTTATGCGGTTTGACCGATAAAGATCTTCATAGAATATGTAGGAACCAATATGAGCATCCAGGTTGCGCTATTGGTTATTGACCGGAGACATGTCTCGGTCATGTCTACATAGTTCTCGAACCCGTAGGGTCCGCATGCTTAAAGTTTCGATGACGATTTGTATTATGAGTTATGTGATTTGATGTACCGAAGGTAGTTCGGTGTCCCGGATGAGATCGGGGACATGACGAGGAGTCTCGAAATGGTCGAGACGTAAAGATCGATATATTGGACAACTATATTCGGACATCGGAAAGGTTCCGACTGATTCGGGTATTTTTCGGAGTACCGGGGAGTTACGGGAATACGGGGAAGTAGTATTGGGCCTTAATGGGCCTTAGTGGGAAGGAGAGGCAACGGCCAGGAGGTGGCGCGCGCCCCTCCCAAGCCCAGCCTCCTAGGAATCCTACTCCCTTGGCGCGCCCCTCCTAGGGCCAGCCTCCTCCTCCCTTGCTCCTTTATATACGGGGGCAGGGGCACCCCAAGACACACAAGTTCATCTGTTGATCTCTCCCAGCCCTGTGCGGTGCCCCCTCCACCATATTCCACCTCGGTCATATCGTAGCGGTGCTTAGGCGAAGCCCTGCGTCGATAACAACATCATCACTGTCATCACGCCGTCGTGCTGACGGAACTCTCCCGTGAAGCTCTGCTGGATCGAAGTTCGCGGGACGTCATCGAGCTGAACGTGTGCTGAACTCAGAGGTGCTGTGCATTCGATACTTGGATCGGTCGGATCGTGAAGACGTATGACTACATCAACCGCGTTGTGCTAACGCTTCTGCTTTCGGTCTATGAGGGTACGTGGACACACTCTCCCCCTTGTTGCTATGCATCACCATGATCTTGCGTGTGTGTAGGAAATTTTTAAAATTACTACGTTCCCCAACAGTGGTATCAGAGCCTGGTTTTATGCGTAGATGTCATTTGCACGAGTGGAACACAAGTGAGTTGTGGGCGATATAAGTCATACTGCTTACCAGCATGTCATACTTTGGTTCAGCGGTACTGTTGGATGAAGCGGCCTAGACCGACATTACGCGTACGCTTACGCGAGATTGGTTCTACCGACGTGCTTTGCACACAGGTGGCTGGCGGGTGTCAGTTTCTCCAACTTTAGTTGAACCGAGTGTGGCTACGCCCGGTCGTTGCGAAGGTTAAAACAACACCAACTTGACAAACTATCATTGTGGTTTTGATGCGTAGGTAAGAACGGTTCTTGCTAAGCCCGTAGCAGCCACGTAAAATTTGCAACAACAAAGTAGAGGACGTCTAACTTGTTTTTGCAGGGCATGTTGTGATGTGATATGGTCAAGACATGATGCTAAATTTTATTGTATGAGATGATCGTGTTTTGTAACTGAGTTATCGGCAACTGGCAGGAGCCATATGGTTGTCGCTTTATTGTATGCAATGCAATCGCCCTGTAATGCTTTACTTTATCACTAAGCGGTAGCGATAGTCGTAGAAGCATAAGATTGGCGAAACTACAACGATGCTACGATGGAGATCAAGGTGTCGCGCCGGTGACGATGGTAATCTTGACGGTGCTTCGGAGATGGAGATCACAAGCACAAGATGATGATGGCCATATCATATCACTTATATTGATTGCATGTGATTTTATCTTTTATGCATCTTATCTTGCTTTGATTAACGGTAACATTATAAGATGATCCCTCACTAAATTATCAAAGTATAAGTGTTCACCCTGAGTATGCACCGTTGCGAAAGTTCTTCGTGCTGAGACACCACGTGATGATCGGGTGTGATAGGCTCTATGTTCAAATACAACGGGTGCAAAACAGTTGCACACACGGAATACTCAGGTTAACCTTGACGAGCCTAGCATATAACAGATATGGCCTCGGAACACGGAGACCGAAAGGTTGAGCGTGAATCATATAATAGATATGATCAACATAGTGATGTTCACCATTGAAACTACTCCATCTCACGTGGTGATTCGACATGGTTTAGTTGATATGGATCACGTGACCACTTAGTGAATTAGAGGGATGTCTATCTATGTGGGAGTTCTTAAGTAATATGATTAATTGAACTTAAATTTATCATGAACTTAGTCCTGGTAGTATTGGCATATCTATGTTGTAGATCAAAAGCTCGCGTTTAGCTCCCCTGTTTTATTTTTGATATGTTCCTAGAGAAAGCTAAGTTGAAAGATGTTAGTAACAAGGATGCGAATTGGATCCGTGATCTGAGGTTTATCCTCATTGCTGCACAGAAGAATTATGTCCTTGATGCACCGCTAGGTGACAAACCTATTGCAGGAGAAGATGCAAATGCTATGAACGTTTGGCCAGCTCAATATGATGACTACTTGATAGTTTAGTGCACCATTCTTAAACGGCTTAGAATCGGGACTTAAAAGGCGTTTTAAACATCATGGACCATATGAGATGTTCCAGGAGTTGAAGTTAATATTTCAAGTAAATACCCGAGTTGAGAGATATGAAGTCTCCAACAAGTTCTATAGCTAAAAGATGGAGGAGAATAGCTTAAGCAGTGAGCATGTGCTCTGATTGTCTGGGTACTACAATCGCTTGAATCAAGTGGGAGTTAATCTCCAGATAAAATAGTGATTGACAGAATTCTCTAGTCACCATCACCAAGTTAGTAGAACTTCGTGCTGAACTATAAAATGCAAGCGATAATGGAAACGATTCCCAAGCTCTTCGTGATGCTAAAATCAACGAAGGTAGAAATCAAGAAAAGCATCAAGTGTTGATGGTAAACAAAACCACTAGTTTCGAGTAAAGGGACAAAGGGAAGAAAGGGGAACTTCAAGAAGAACGGCAAACAAGTTGCTGCTCAAGTGAAAAAACCCAAGTCTGGACCTAAGCCTGAAACTGAGTGCTTCTACTGCAAAGGGACTGGTCATTGGAAGCGGAACTACCCCAAGTAATTGGCGGATAAGAAGGATGGCAAAGTGAACATAGGTATATTTGATATACATGTTATTGATGTGTACTTTACTAATGTTTATAGCAACCCCTCAGTATTTTATACTAGTTCAGTTGCTAAGAATAGTAACTCGAAATGGGAGTTGCAGAATGAACAGAGACTAGTTAAGGGTGAAGTGACAATGTGTATTGGAAATGGTTCCAAGATTGATATGGTCATCATCGCACACTCCCTATACTTCCGGGATTAGTGTTAAACCTAAAATAAACGTTATTTAGTGTTTGCGTTGAGCATAAATATGATTGGATCATGTTTATTGCAGTACGGTTATTCATGTAAGTTAGAGAATAATTGTTGTTCTGTTTACATGAAGAAAACCTTCTATGGTCATACACCCAATGAAAATGGTTTGTTGGATCTCGATCGTGGTGATACACATTTTCATAATATTGAAGCCAAAAGATGCAAAGTTAATAATGATAGTGCAACTTATTTGTGGAACTGCCGTTTAGGTCATATTGGTGTAAAGCGCATGAAGAAAATCCATGCTGATGGGCTTTTGGAATCACTTGGTTATGAATCAGTTGATGCTTGCGAACCATGCCTCATGGGAAAGATGACTAAGACTCCGTTCTCCGGAACAATGGAGCAAGCAACAGATTTGTTGGAAATCATACATACTGATGTATGTGGTCCGATGAATATTGAGGCTCGCGGCAAGTATCATTATTTTCTGATCTTCACAGATGATTTGAGCAGATATGAGTATATCTACTTGATGAAACACAAGTCTGAAACATTTGAAAATTTCAAAGAATTTTAGAGTGAAGTGGAGAATCATCGTAACAAAAATAAAAGTTTCTACAATATGATCGCAGAAGTAAAATATTTGAGTTACGAGTTTGGCCTTCAGTTAAAACAATGTGAAATAGTTTCACTACTCACGCCACCTGGAACACCACGGTGTAATGGTGTGTCCGAACGTCGTAACCATACTTTATTAGATATGGTGCGATCTATGATGTCTCTTACCGATTTACCACTATCGTTTTGGGGTTATGCATTAGAGACAGCTACATTCACGTTAAATAGGGCCCATCTAAATCCGTTGAGACGACACCGTATGAACTATGGTTTGGCAAGAAACCTAAGCTGTCGTTTCTTAAAGTTTGAGGTTGCAATGCTTATGTGAAAAAGTTTCAACCTGATAAGCTCAAACCCAAATCGGAGAAGTGCGTCTTCATAGGATACCCAAAAGAAAATGTTGGGTACACCTTCTATCACATATCCGAAGGCAAGATATTCATTGCTAAGAATGGATCCTTTCTAGAGAAGGAGTTTCTCTCAAAAGAAGTGACTGGGAGGAAAGTAGAACTTGATGAGGTAACTGTACCTGCTCCCCAATTGGAAAGTAGTTCATCACAGAAATCTGTTCATGTGACTAGTACACCAATTAGTGAGGCAGCTAATGATGATGATCATGTAAACTTCAGATCAAGTTACTATCGAAACCTCGTAGGTAAACCAGAGTGAGATCCGCACCAGAGTGGCATGGTAATCCTGTCTTGGAGGTCATGTTACTTGACCATGACGAGCCTACGAACTATCTGGAAGCGATGATGAGCCCAGATTCCGCGAAATGGCTTGAGGCCATGAAATCTGAGATGATATCCATGTATGAGAACAAAGTATGGACTTTGATTGACTTGCCCAATGATCGGCGAGCCATTGAGATTAAATGGATCTTCAAGAGGAAGATGGACGCTGATAGTAGTGTTACTATCTACAAAACTAGAATTGTCGCAAAAAGGTTTTCAAATCATGTTAGCAATTGCCGCATTTTATGAAATCTGGCAAATGGATAAACAAAACTGCATTCCTTAATGGATTTATTAAAAAAGAGTTGTATATGATGCAACCAGAAGGTTTTGTCAATCCTAAAGGTACTAACAAAATATGCAAGCTCCAGCGATCCATCTATGGACTGGTGCAAGCATCTCGGAGTTGGAATATACGCTTTGATAAGTTGATCAAAGCATATAGTTTTATACAGACTTGCGGTGAAGCCTGTATTTACAAGAAAGTGAATGGGTGCACTACAACATTTCTGATAAGTATATGTGAATGACATATTGTTGATCGGAGATAATGTAGAATTATTCTGCAAAGTATGAAGGAATGTTTGAAAGGAGTTTTTCAAAGAAAGACCTCAGTGAAGCTGCTTACATATTGAACATCAAGATCTATAGAGATAGATCAAGACGCTTGCTAAGTTTTTCAATGAGTACATACCGTGAAAAGATTTTGAAGCAGGTCAAAATGGAACAGTCAAAGAAGGAGTTCTTGCATGTGTTACAAGGTGTGAAGTTGAGTAAGACTCAAAACCTGACCATGGCAGGAGATAGAGAGAGAATGAAAGTCATTCCCTATGCCTCAGCCATAGGTTCTATAAAGTATGCCATGATGTGTACCAGACCTATTGTATACCCTACCCTGAGTTTGGCAAGGGAGTACAATAGTGATCTAGGAGTAGATCACTGGACATTGGTCAAAATTATCCTTAGTGGAATAACGATATGTTTCTCGATTATGGAGGTGACAAAAGGTTCGTCGTAAAGGGTTACGTCGATGCAAATTTTGACACTGATCCAGATGACTCAAAGTCTCAATCCAGATACATATTGAAAGTGGGAGCAATTAGCTAGAGTAGATCCATGCAGAGCATTGTTGACATAGAAATTTGCAAAATACATATGGATCTGAATGTGGCTGACCCGTTGACTAAACTTCCCTCACAAACAAAACATGATCACACCTTAGTACTCTTTGGGTATTAATCACATAGCGATGTGAACTAGATTATTGACTCCAGTAAACCCTTTGGGTGTTGGTCACATGACGATGTGAACTATGGGTGTTAATCGCATGGTGATGTGAGACGCACAGTTCGGGACCCCCTACCCGAGATCCGCCGGTTTTGACACCGACAGTTATGATAAGAAAGACTTTGTTGCTAGGAAACTGAAGGAATTATGCCCTAGAGGCAATAATAAAGTTATTATTTATTTCCTTATTTCATGATAAATTTTTATTATTTATGCTAGAATTGTATTAACAGGAAACATAATACATGTGTGAATACATAGACAAACAGAGTGTCACTAGTATGCCTCTACTTGACTAGCTCGTTGAATCAAAGATGGTTAAGTTTCTTAGCCATAGACATGAGTTGTCATTTAACGGGGTCACATCATTAGAGAATGATGTGATTGACTTGACCCATTCCGTTAGCATAGCACTTGATCGTTTAGTTTAATGCTATTGCTTTCTTCATGACTTATACATGTTCCTATGACTATGAGATTATGAAACTCCCGTTTACCGGAGGAACACTTTGTGTGCTACAAAACGTCACAACGTAACTGGGTGATTATAAAGGTGCTCTACAGGTGTCTCCGAAGGTACTTGTTGGGTTGGCGTATTTCGAGATTAGGATTTGTCACTCCGATTGTCGGAGAGGTATCTCTGGGCCCTCTCGGTAATGCACATCACTTAAGCCTTGCAAGCATTGCAACTAATGAGTTAGTTGCGGGATGATGTGTTACGGAACGAGTAAAGAGACTTGCCGGTAACGAGATTGAACTAGGTATTGAGATACCGACGATCGAATCTCGGGCAAGTAACATACCGATGACAAAGGGAACAACATATGTTGTTATGCGGTTTGACCGATAAAGATCTTTGTAGAATATGTAGGAACCAATATGAGCATCCAGGTTGCGCTATTGGTTATTGACCGAAGACATGTCTCGGTCATGTCTACATAGTTCTCGAACCTGTAGGGTCCGCACGCTTAAAGTTTTGGTGACGATTTGTATTATGAGTTATGTGATTTGATGTACCGAAGGTAGTTCGGAGTCCCGGGTGAGACCGGGGACATGACGAGGAGTCTCGAAATGGTCGAGACGTAAAGATCGATATATTGGACAACTATATTCGGACATCGGAAAGGTTCCGACTGATTCGGGTATTTTTCGGAGTACCGGGGAGTTTCGGGAATACGGGGAAGTAGTATTGGGCCTTAATGGGCCTGAGTGGGAAGGAGAGGCAACGGCCAGGAGGTGGCGCGCGCCCCTCCCAAGCCCAGTCCTAATTGGACAAGGGGTTTGGGGCGCGGCCCCCTCTTCCTTCCTTCTCCACTCCCCTCCTTTCCCCCTTCTCCTAGTTGGACTAGGAAAGGAGGAAACCTAGTCCTACTAGGAGTAGGAATCCTACTCCCTTGGCGCGCCCCTCCTAGGGCCAGCCTCCTCCTCCCTTGCTCCTTTATATACGAGGGCAGGGGCACCCCAAGACACACAAGTTGATTTGTTGATCTCTCCCAGCCCTGTGCGGTGCCCCCCTCCACCATATTCCACCTCGGTCATATCATAGAGGTGCTTAGGCAAAGCCCTGCGTCGGTAGCAACATCATCACCGTCATCACGCCGTCATGCTGACGGAACTCTCCCGTGAAGCTCTGCTGGATTGGAGTTCGCTGGACATCATCAAGTTGAACGTGTGCTGAACTCCGAGGTGCCGTACGTTCGATACTTGGATCGGTCAGATCGTGAAGACGTATGACTACATCAACCGCGTTGTGCTAATGCTTCCGCTTTTGGTCTACGAGGGTACGTGGACACACTCTCCCCCTCGTTGCTATGCATCACCATGATCTTGCGTGTGTGTAGGAAATTTTTAAAATTACTACGTCCCCCAACAGTGGTATCAAAGCCTAGTGGACTAGGAAACTCTCCCATGCTGACGAAACTCTCCCGTGAAGCTTTGCTGGATCGGAGTCCGCAGGACGTCATCGAGCTGAACGTGTGCTGAACTCGGAGGTGTCGTGCGTTTGGTACTTGGATCGGTCGGATCGTGAAGACGTACGACTACATCAACCGCTTTGTGCTAACGCTTCCGCTTTCGGTCTATGAGGGTACGTGCACACACTCTCTCCCTCGTTGCTATGCATCACCATGATCTTGCGTGTGCGTAGGAAATTTTTGAAATTACTACGTTCCCCAACAGATAACTCTACCTATTTTTCAGGACCCACATGCAGCTCTCCCTTGGTTTCGGCATGTCAAATAGCTTGTTGCTTATCACACTACTTGTAGCAATGCACCTTGATGTACTAATTAAATTACAATGAGAACAGTTTGCAGCTGGAGCTGTAGGACTCCAACTTTTTACCTTCGTACCTTTTCTGTTTTCTTCCTTTTTTCAGCTCCCCTATGGATAATCCATTCAGGTAGCACCTGTACACTTTGGTACGCTTGATGTCTTCTAGGGGCTTCATAGCACCCCACATTACGGCAACAAAAGTCTGAACACTTTCTATAAGTATAGTTCGGCACCCCGAATTTAGCATTATATGCATTGGCTCCGAATCATGTCTTTCGTCAATAGTTGGGTTGCCCGGCTCCTGTGTTTCTACCTTATGTTCCGCTATATCGGCTAAGGTAGTAAAGGGAGAACTACTGCGATTGTGCCTTGGTTTATCCAAAGGAGCACCTCAGTAGAGAAAGCCGAAAAATGACTGTCATGATGTGGCGAGAGCCGGTCAGCTGTTCAGAGGTTGCAAATCGTTGGAGATGTCTTCCGCATTACGCAAAGGGTTGGTACTTCCTGATCAGACGCTTATAGCACTCTAGTTCGGATACTAGGGGTTGCGCCCATGTTTTTATTGTTGCACTCCTATGGCTAAGTGAGGGCGTTACAGCCGCATAGTCTGGTTGTCTGGTTCGTTGCGCTAAACAACTCCTTCAAGGACCATCTAATTGGATCAATATTGTTTAGATTCCATCCCGAACACCCCCGTACTACCTACGTAGGGGCAGAAGCCGACGACTGGTTAACCCTCAGATTTTATTCAACACGGCCGCAAAGGAAGTAAAATTTTAAAAAAATAATAAGCATTATATTGCATAAACACTTTGTTTCATCATACAAGGCAGAGGGAGCTCGAATACATTCACTCAAAGATGGTGTCCTTCGCACAATGATCCGCAACAATGCGGGACCCCTCTAAGAGATCGCCGAAGTATCACTCAGGTGTGTGGTGCTCCTTGCCCTCCGGCGCCCCCCGTTCTCTAGCTTGACAGCGTCCAGCTTCGCCCACTAGACCTTGCAATAAGAGAAGGCCAGACGCGCGCCCTCGATGCAGACAGACCGCTTGATGACATCCAGCCGAGGACAGGCGTCCACCAGCTTTTTCACGAGGACGAAGTAGCTGCTGGGAATAGCTTCGGCTGGCCACAGCCGGATTATCATATCCTTCATGGCCAGTTCGGCCACCCTATGCAGCTCGACCAGCTGTTTCAGATGATCACGGAAGGGTACCGGATGTTCTGGTGTGCAATATTGCAACCAGAATAGATTCTCCGTGGAGCTCCCTTCTTCGGCTCGGAAGAACTCCGCAGCGTCGGTCACACTGTGTGGCAGATCAGCAAAGGCCCCTGGAGAACTCCAAATCCGGGTTAGTAAAAGAAATTTCTTCTTCACACTCCTGCTTTGCATATTGAATGCCTTACCCGCCAAGATCTTCCTGGCCTCCTGGATCTCATGGAGGGTGTCCTGGGCTTCAATCCAGGCCGCCTCCGCACTCTTACGAACCTTGGCAAGTTCGGCCTCTTGAGCCGACGCATTGTGCTCCAAGGTCTCGCACTTCCTCACCGCGTCCTGGAGCTCCTGTTGGACTTTGTTGACCCGGGCCTTGAGCCTCTTACGGGCGGCCTGCTCCTTGACAGCCTTCTCCTAGGCTTCGACCAGGGCCGCTTTCAGGGCCTCGACCTCGGTCGTCGCCTTTGTTCACATCATTGTATTTCGGTCATTGCATATCATTTTCCCTTTTTCGAATCTATAACAGGTTATTACTTACCTTGTTTTTCCTGGAGTTGCCTCTTCACTTGGCCCAGCTCCTCCTCGGCCTCCGCCAGTTTCTGCTTCAGTCCGGAGACTTCGGTAGTATGCGAGGCCGCAACCAACAGCGACACCTGCGCATATATTTCAGACAACTTTAGTTAGTTTCCTGCAATAGGAGATCGATCCTCTGTCCGGTTTCTTCTTTCCGAACACCGGACAGTGTCTCAGGGGCTACTGTCTATATTGGGATTTTCTCCTTTTTTGCGCTGCTTACCTCAAAACCTGTAAACAAGCTGCTGCAGGCTTCGGTTAGTCCGCTCTTGGTGTACTGAACCCTTTCAATTACCATGCCCATAAGGACACGGTGCTCATCCAAAATGGAAGCACCTTGCAGCGCTTCCAGCAGATTATCCAGTGCCCCTGGCTGGACAGGGTCACCGGGGGAACAGGCATCCCCCATCTTTCGAAGGAGGTCGCATGCCGGATTTTGGAGCAGCCTCGGTCTCCAGAATTGAGTCCGGCTGAGGGTCGAACTGAGTACGACCCTCCCCACCAGTCTCCATGGGGATTGATTCCCCTTGGTGTCCGGTGATAGGGATTTCGCCTTATGGCACCTCCTGAGTCGCTCCCTCGCCCAGAACAGTCCTTTGGGACAACACCTCCGCATCATCCTTGACCTTGGGTGAGTGAGCGGCTGGCGATGAATCGCTGGCCATCGCCTTGCAATCCAGCGAGCCTCCTGACGAGGATCGCGGGGAGCTGTTGTGGGCCAGACTACAATAAACATAACCAATCACCTCAATACAGTGAGGAGGAGAAATTGTATTGGTGGATACAAGTCTTAGTACTTAAGATGCGGCCCGAGGCTTAGCGCGGGGGCGTCTCTCCAGACTGTTTTCGACGTCCCATGCGAAGTTATCCGCGAGGGAACCCTTCCCCTTCTTGGGCGCCTCCGCCTCTAGAGTTGTGGAGGCCGCCCTCTTCTTCCTTCCCCCATAAAGGGGAGAGTCACTTTCCTCCTCCTCATCCTCGTCATCTTTGGCGGCGGGGGAATGGGTCTTGTCTTCGGACGTCACGTCCAAAGTGCCCTTGCGGTGGGGGCCACTCCGGACCCCCTTGGCCTTTCCTGTGACCTTCTTTTCTGGTGCCTTATAAGGCGCCAGCTACAGCATCTTCGCTAAACGCGGGATGACTGGGTCTTTGGGCAGGGGAGCCGGACACCGGATCTGCTTCGCCTTCTTCAACTAGTACTAAAAAAGCAATGATAATAAAAGCTTAGATATCACCCTTGAAACAAGCAAGTAGGGGATGTGTTGAAAATAACATACCTCGTTGGGGAGGTGATTTATGTCCTGACCACGGTCCGAATTTGTGGCCGGCGGTATCTCGTTGCCCATGAAGAGCAACTTCCAGGCATCTTCGTGAGCTGTTTCGAAAAGCCTTTCCAAGGTGTGGTGCTTTTTCGGGTTGAAATCCCACAGAGGGCGGCTTCGGCTCTGGCAGGGGAGGATCCGGCGCACGAGCATCACTTGGATTACATCGACAAGCTTGATGTCCCTATCGATCATGCTTTGAATGCACGTTTGCAATCAGCTCATCTGACGAACACTAGTTCGGGCTCTTCTCGACCCAGGAGGTGAGTCGCACGGGAGCGCCGGAGTTGAATGCGGCAGCCGCTGCCCAGGTGGCAGCGCGAGGTTCAATGATGTAGAACCATTGTTTCTGCCATTCCTTGACAGACTCCATGAATGTGCCTTTTGGCCAAGAGACATTGGTGAGCTTGCTCACCATGGCGCTCCTGCACTCTGCGTGCTGTCCATCCACCACCTTGGGCTTCACGTTAAAGGTTTTGAGCCAGAGCCCAAAGTGAGGTTGGAAGCGGAGGAAGGCCTCGCACACGACGATGAACGCTGAGATATTGAGGAAGGAGTTCGGGGATAGATCGTGGAAGTCTATACTGTAGTAGAACGTTATCCCGTGGACGAAGGGGTGGAGTGGAAACCCTAGCCCACGGAGGAAATGGGGGAGGAACACTACCCTCTCGTCGGGCTTCGACGTGGGAATGATTTGTCCTTGGGCTGGAAGATGGTGGGCGATTTCCTTCGCCAGGTAACCGGCCGCTTGAAGCTCGGCGATGTCCTCCTCCTTTACGGAGGAAGCCATCCACTTGCCTTGACCTCCGGATCCGGACATGGTTGAGTGCTCTCTCGAGTGGGAAACAGATGAGAACTTGGGCACTGGAGCTCAAGAGTGGAAAGGCAGGAAGAAGGCGTGGGCGAAGAAGGGGGAATCTTATCTCCTTATAAGGGCAGTGAATATTGAACGCCGCCCCACTCGCCTCAAAATTCGCCCGCTCCCAAGGGTTGTATAAACGACACGATTGGGTTACCCACGCCTGTATTGATGAGAATCCCACAATAAGGGGGCACGATCTCTGCTTCGACATGACGTGCCAATGACAACCGCGTCTTGAAACATGGAGCGGCAGGCAAAAACGGTTCGAAATTATGACCGGATGGATGTGATGTCATGTTGTAAAAGTTGTCAGTGAATTGGACTCATGTATTATTATATTCTCTCTACGGTTGTGTGTGGTGTGTGTTACAGGTCCGGACACGATCCATTCGTCCGAAGACTATTTTGGAGTTCGGAAGGAGGAACCCGCCTTGCAATGCTGAAGACAGCACTATGTGCGGGATACCTTGTCATTGAAGCCAGGTTCAGGGGCTACTGAGGGAGTCCTGGACTAAGGGGTACTCGGGCGTCCGGCCTGTTAGCCATGGGCTGGAGTGATGGGCTATGAAGATGCGAAGACCAAAGACTGTACCCGTGTACGGATGGGACTCTCCTTGGTGTGGAAGGCAAGCTTGGTGACCGAATATGTAGATTCCCTTCTTTGTAACCGACCTTGTGTAACCCTAGATCCTTCCGTTGTCTATATAAACTAGAGGAGTTAGTTCGGATAGAGGAGATTCATCATCATAGCCATACAAGCTAGACCTCTAGGGTTTAGCCATTACGATCTCGAGGTAGATCAACTCTTGTAATACTCA
>NC_053022.1:398221954-398235734 GCF_003073215.2 Triticum urartu | reverse complement strand
CTGATAATAATATTGATGAAAGTGATGATGAAGATTCTCCCCCTAGATATGAATTGCCTATTGTGCCTGAGGGTTATGTTATGGATGAAGAAACTGCTAGAGACTTTTTAGCTTGCAATGATAGATATGATCTTAAGAAACTGTTAGCTAAGCTGAAAGAAAAATCTTTGAATGCTAGAATGAAATATGACCCTGCTTTTGCTACTTCACCTATCTGTATTTCCGATAAGGATTATGATTTCTCTGTCGATCCTGAGTTAATTACTTTGGTTGAATCTGATCCTTTTTATGGCTATGAATCTGAAACTATTGTGGCACATCTTACTAAATTAAATGATATAGCCACCCTGTTCACTAATGATGAGAAAACTCGCTATTACTTTATCCTTAAGTTGTTCCGTTCTCATTAAAGGGTGATGCTAAAACATGGTTTAATTCTCTTGATCCTGGTTGTGTGCGTAGTCCCCAGGATATGATTTATTACTCTCTGCTAAATATTTCCCCGCTCATAAGAAACAAGCTGCCTTAAGGGAAATATATAATTTTGTGCAAATTGAAGAAGAGAGTCTCCCACAAGCTTGGGGGAGGCTTCTCCAATTACTTAATGCTTTGCCTGATCATCCTCTCAAGAAAAATGAAATACTTGAATATCTTTTATAATGGACTAAACCGATGCTTCCAGAGACCACCTGGATAGTTGTGCTGGGTTGTTTTTAGGGAAAGAACTGTTGATCAAGCTGAATTGCTATTGAATAATATGTTGAGTAATGAAAATGATTGGACACTTCCTGAACCAACTCCTAAGCCAACTCCAAGAAAAGGGGTATTCTATTCTCAGTCCTGAAGATATGCAAGAGGCAAAGAAATCTATGAAAGAAAAAGGTATTAAAGCTGAAGATGTTAAGAATTTACCACCTATTGAAGAAATACATGGTCTTGATAACCCGACACAGGTAGTAAAGGTAAATTCTCTCTATAGATTTGATGAAGGTGATATTCCTCGTAATAAGTCTGCTAGCCAATGCTTGGATGAGTTTGATAATTTTATTGTTAAACAAGAAAACTTCAATGCTTATGTTGGTAGACAATTGAAACGTAATGCTTATATGATTGAACACTTGAGTGATTATATGTCTAGAGTTAAAGGTGAACTTAAACTTATTAGTAAACATGCTTCTATGGTTACCACTCAAGTAGAACAAGTGCTTAAAGCTCAGAATGATTTGCTCAATGAATTAAATAATAAGAAAAATGATAATGCTGTTAGAGTTATGACTAGAGGGGGTAAAATGACTCAGGAACCTTTGTATCCTGAGGGCCACCCTAAGAGAATTGAGCAAGATTCTCAGAGAACTAATGTTGATGCACCTAGTTCTTCTAAGAAGAAGAAAAAGAAAAATGATAGGACTTTGCATGCTTCTAGTGAACCTGTTGTTGACACACCTGAGAATCCCAATGATATTTCTATTTCTGATGCTGAAACACAATCTGGTAATGAACATGAACCTAGTGATAATGTTAATGATGATGTTCATGTTGATGCTCAACCTAGCAAGACAATGATGTAGAGATTGAACCTGTCTGTTGATCTTGATAACCCACAATCAAAGAATCAACGTTATGATAAGAGAGACTTTGCTAGGAAGCACGGTAAAGAAAGAGAACCATGGGTTCAGAAACCCATGCCTTTTCCTCCTAAACCATCCAAGAAAAAGGATGATGAGGATTTTGAGCGCTTTGCTGAAATGATTAGACCTATCTTTTTGCGTATGCGTTTGACTGATATGCTTGAAATGAATCCTTATGCTAAGTATATGAAAGATATTGTTACTAATAAAAGAAAGATACCGGAAGCTGAAATTTCCACCATGCTTGCTAATTACACTTTTAAGGGTGGAACACCAAAGAAACTTGGAGATCCAGGAGTACCAACTATACCATGCTCTCATTCAAAGAAACTATGTTAAAAACTGCTTTATGTGATCTTGGAGCCGGTGTTAGTGTTATGCCTCTCTCTTTATATACGACTTGAGAATTCTGACTTGAATAAGTTGACACCTACTGAAATAATCTTTGCAAATGCGATAAATCAACTGCTATACCTGTCGGTATTTGTGAGGATGTGCCTGTTGTGGTTGCAAACGTTACTATTTTAACGGACTTTGTTATTCTTGATATTCCCGAGGACGATAGTATGTCGATTATCCTTGGTAGACCCTTTTTGAATACTGCAGGGGCTGTTATTGATTGTAACAAAGGCAACGCCATTTTCATGTTAATGGTAATGAGCATACGGTACACTTTTCGAGGAAACAACCTCAAGTCCATAGTATCAATTCTATTGGAAAAATTTCAATGATTATTATTGGAGGTTTTAAATTTCTTCTTCCTACTGCCAAGAAGAAATATGATAGTCTTATTGTTGGGGATGTGCATATCCCAGTTGAGGTAACCTAGTGTTATTCGAAATTTCTCCGGTTTCATGCGATTCGGAATGAGTTTGTTAACAAGACTTGATCAACCTTGTTAGTGAATTCCTTTTGATGAGCATGAGATGGATGAAGTTAGAAAGCACAACTCTCTGTACCCTCCTTTTACTTTCTGTTAATTATATTAAATAAAGTAAACATAGTATTTTCTTTCTGTTTTCTGAATTATCCTTGCAATAAAAAATACCCCGAAAATAAAAGTTCTCCAAATGCCCTGAAAATTTAATATGATTTTTTCTAGAATATTTAAGAATTATTGGCACTGAGAACACACAAGGGGGACTCACCATGTGCCCACAAGGGTGGAGGGCGCGCCCTACCCCCTTGGGCACTCCCCCCTGCCTCGTGGACCCTGAGGGAGTCCTGGACTAAGGGGTCCTCAAGCGTCCGGCCTGTTATCCATGGGCCGGACTGATGGGCTGTGAAGACATGAAGGCCGAAGACTGTACCCGTGTCCGGATTGGACTCTCCTTGGCGACCGACTATGAAGATTCCTTCTTATGTAACCGACTCTATGTAAACCCTAGATCCCCTCGGCGTCTATATAAACCGAAGGGGTTAGTCCGGAAAGGATATACATTCATTACCATAGTCATACGGTCTAGACTTCTAGGGTTTAGCCATTACGATCTCGTGGTAGATCAACTCTTGTAACACCCATATTCACCAATATAAATCAAGAAGGACGTAGGGTATTACCTCCATAGAGAGGTCCCGAACCTGGGTAAACATTATGTCCCGTGTCTCCTGTTACCATCGATCCTAGACGCACAGTTCGGGACCCCCTACCCGAGATCCGCCGGTTTTGACACCGACATTGGTGCTTTCATTGAGAGTTCCCCTGTGCCATCAACAAAGGGTTCGATGGCCCCTTAAATCGTCTATAGTGACACTGTCCAAGGAGAAACCTTCCTCCCCGGACAGATTTTCGTGTCCGGCGGCCTCGTATTGCGGGCCAACTCGCTTGGCCATCTGGAGTAGATCGATAGCTACGCCCCTGGCCACCTGGTCAGATTCGGAAGCTTGAACTATGTCGCGGATACCCGGGGAGACTTGATCTTCAATGGATTTGAGACCGCAGCGATCGCTCCCCCTCGCCCCGATGAACATGACTTAAATCCGTCATCAGATCACACCCAGGAGATGGCCCCTGTTGCTGCAATGTCCTTAGAACTGGAGCAGATCGTGCCATCTGAGGCCACAGAGTGAAGGAAATATGCCCTAGAGGCAATAATAAAGTTATTATTTATTTCCTTTATATATCATGATAAAAGTTTATTATTCATGCTAGAATTGTATTAAACCGGAAACAGATACATGTTGTGAATACATAGACAAACAGAGTGTCACTAGTGATGCCTCTACTAGACTAGCTTGTTAATCAAAGATGGTTATGTTTCCTAACCATGGAAAGAGTTGTCATTTGATTAACGAGGATCACATCATTAAGTTGAATGATCTGATTGACATGACCCATTCCATTAGCTTAGCACCCGCATTTAGTATGTTGCTATTGCTTTCTTCATGACTTATACATGTTCCTATGACTATGAGATTATGCAACTCCCGTTTGCCGAGAGGAACACTTTGTGTGCTACCAAACGTCACAACGTAACTGGGTGGTTAAAAACAGCTCTACAGGTGTCTCCAAAGGTACATGTTGGGTTGGCATATTTCGAGATTAGGATTTGTCACTCCGATTGTCGGAGAGGTATCTCTGGGCCCTCTCGGTAATGCACATCACTTAAGCCTTGCAAGCATTGCAACTAATGAGTTAGTTGCGGGATGATGTATTACAGAACGAGTAAAGAGACTTGCAGGTAACGAGATTGAACTAGGTATTGAATACCGATGATCGAATCTCGGGCAAGTAACATACCGATGACAAAGGGAACAACGTATGTTGTTATGCGGTCTGACCGATAAAGATCTTCGTAGAATATGTAGGAGCCAATATGAGCATCCAGGTTCCGCTATTGGTTATTGACCGGAGACGTGTCTCGGTCATGTCTACATTGTTCTCGAACCCGTAGGGTCCGCACGCTTAAGGTTCGATGACAGTTATATTATGAGTTTATACATTTTGATGTACCGAAGGTTGTTCGAAGTCCCGGATGTGATCACGGACATGACGAGAAGTCTCGAAATGGTCGAAACATAAAGATTGATATATTGGAAGCCTATGTTTGGATATGGAAGTGTTCCGGGTGAAATCGGGATTTTACCGGAGTACCGGGAGGTTACCGGAACCCCCCGGGAGCTAGATGGGCCTTAGTGGGCCTTAGTGGAAAAGAGAAGGGGCAGCCCAAAGTGGGCCACGCGCCCCTCCCCTCCCTTGATCCGAATAGGACAAGGAGAGGGGGCCGGCCCCCCTCTCTCTTGTCCCCCCTCCGCGAATCCTATTCCAACTAGGATTGGGGGGGGGAATCCTACTCCCAGAAGGAGTAGGACTCCTCCTGGCGCGCCTCTCCTAGGCCGGCCTCACCCCCCCTTGGTCCTTTATATACGGAGGCAGGAGAACCCCAGAGAGACATAAGTTGATCCACGTGATCATATTCTTAGCCGTGTGCGGTGCCCCCTTCCACCATAGTCCTCGATAATATTGTAGCGGTGCTTAGGCGAAGCCCTGCGACAGGAGTACATCAAGATCGTCACCATGCCGTCGTGCTGACGGAACTCTTCCCCGACACTTTGCTGGATCGGAGTCCGGGGATCGTCATCGAGCTGAACGTGTGCTAGAACTCGGAGGTGACGTAGTTTCGGTGCTTGATCGGTCGGGCCGTGGAGACGTACGACTACATCATCCAAACGCTTCCGTTGTCGATCTACAAGGTACGTAGATCACACTCTCCCCTCGTTGCTATGCATCATCATGATCTTGCGTGTGCGTAGGAATTTTTTTGAAATTACCTACGAAACCCAACAGTGGTATCAGAGCCTAGGTTTTATATGTTGATGTTATATGCACGAGTAGAACACAAGTGAGTTGTGGGCGATATAAGTCATACTCTTACCAGCATGTCATACTTTGGTTCGGCGGTATTGTTGGACGAAGCGGCCCGGACCGACATTACGCGTACGCTTACGAGACCGGTTCTCCCGACGTGCTTTGCACATAGGTGGCTTGCGGGTGACAGTTTCTCCAACTTTAGTTGAACCGAGTGTGGCTACGCCCGGTCCTTGCGAAGGTTAAAACAGACCAACTTGACAAACTATCGTTGTGGTTTTGATGCGTAGGTAAGATTGGTTCTTGCTTAAGCCCGTAGCAGCCACGTAAAACTTGCAACAACAAAGTAGAGGACGTCTAACTTGTTTTTGCAGGGCATGTTGTGATGTGATATGGTCAAGACATGATGAGATTTTATTGTATGAGATGATCATGTTTTGTAACCGAGTTATCGGCAACTGGCAGGAGCCATATGGTTGTCGCTTTATTGTATGCAATGCAATCGCGCTGTAATGCTTTACTTTATCACTAAGCGGTAGCGATAGTCGTGGAAGCATGAGATTGGCGAGACGACAACGATGCTACGATGGGGATCAAGGTGTCGCTCCGCTGACGATGGTGATCATAACGGTGCTTCGGAGATGGAGATCACAGGCACAAGATGATGATGGCCATATCATATCACTTATATTGATTGCATGTGATGTTTATCCTTTTATGCATCTTATCTTGCTTTGATTAACGGTAGCATTATAAGATGATCTCTCACTAAATTATCAAGAAGTGTTCTCCCTGAGTATGCACCGTTGCGAAAGTCTTCGTGCTGAGACACCACGTGATGATCGGGTGTGATAGGCTCTACGTCAATATACAACGGGTGCAAAACAGTTGCACACGCGGAATACTCAGGTTATACTTGACGAGCCAAGCATATACAGATATGGCCTCGGAACACGGAGACCGAAAGTTCGAGCGTGAATCATATAGTAGATATGATCAACATAGTGATGTTCACCAATGAAACTACTCCATCTCACGTGATGATCGACATGGTTTAGTTGATTTGGATCACGTAATCACTTAGAGGATTAGAGGGATGTCTATCTAAGTGGGAGTTCTTAAGTAAATGATTAATTGAACTAATTTATCATGAACTTAGTACCTGATAGTATCTTGCTTGTTTATGTTGATTGTAGATAGATGGCTCGTGCTGTTGTTCCGTTGAATTTTAATGCGTTCCTTGAGAAAGCAAAGTTGAAAGATGATGGTAGCAATTACACGGACTAGGTCCATAACTTGAGGATTATCCTCATTGCTGCTCAGAAGAATTACGTCCTGGAAGCACCACTGGGTGCCAGGCCTGCTGCTGGAGCAACACCAGATGTTGTGAATGTCTGGCAAAGCAAAGCTGATGATTACTCAATAGTTCAGTGTGCCATGCTTTACGGCTTAGAACCGGGACTTCAACGACGTTTTGAACGTCATGGAGCATATGAGATGTTCCAGGAGTTGAAGTTAATATTTCAAACAAATGCCCGGATTGAGAGATATGAAGTCTCCAATAAGTTCTATAGCTGCAAGATGAAGGAGAACAGTTCTGTCAGTGAGCATATACTCAAAATGTCTGGGTATAATAATCACTTGATTCAGATGGGAGTTAATCTTCTAGATGATTGCGTCATTGACAGAATTCTCCAATCACTGCCACCAAGCTACAAGAGCTTCGTGATGAACTATAATATGCAAGGGATGAACAAGACTATTCCCGAGCTCTTCGCAATGCTGAAAGCTGCGGAGGTAGAAATCAAAAAGGAGCATCAAGTGTTGATGGTCAACAAGACCACTGGTTTCAAGAAAAAGGGCAAAAGGGAAGAAGAAGGGGAACTTTCCTCAACACAACCTCATCTTTGCTTGATTTTTATGTAAAGAGTAAGTTCCCTTCTTCTTCCCTTTGCCCTTTTTCTTAAAACTAGTGGTCTTATTGACCATCAACACCTGATGCTCCTTTTTGATTTCTAGCTCCGCAGCTTTCAGCATTGCGAAGAGCTCGGGAATAGTCCTTATTCATCCCTTGCAATAATTATAGTTCATCACGAAGCTCTTGTAGCTTAGGGCAGTGATTGGAGAATCTATCAATGACGCAATCATCTGGAAGATTAACTCCCAATTGAAATCAAGTGATTTTTATACCCAGACATTTTAGTATATGCTCACTGATAGAACTGTTCTCCTCCATCTTGTAGCTATAGAATTTATTGGAGACTTCATATCTCTCAATCCGGACATTTGCTAGAAATATTAACTTCAACTCCTGGAACATCTCATATGCTCCATGACGTTCAAAACGTCGTTGAAGTCCCGATTCTAAGCCGTAAAGCATGGCACACTGAACTATCGAGTAGTCATCAGCTTTGCTCTGCCAGACGTTCATAACATCTGGTGTTGCTCCAGCAGCAGGCCTGGCACCCAGCGGTGCTTCCAGGACGTAATTCTTCTGTGCAGCAATGAGGATAATCCTCAAGTTACGGACCCAGTCCGTGTAATTGCTACCATCATCTTTCAACTTTGCTTTCTCAAGGAACGCATTAAAATTCAACGGAACAACAGCACGGGCCATTTATCTACAATCATACATAAACAAGCAAGATACTATCAGGTACTAAGTTCATGATAAATTTAGGTTCAATTAATCATATTACTTAAAGAACTCCCACTTAGATAGACATCCCTCTAATCCTCTAAGTGATTACGTGATCCAAATCAACTAAACCATGTCCGATCATCACGTGAGATGGAGTAGTTTCATTGGTGAACATCACTATGTTGATCATATCTACTATATGATTCACGCTCGACCTTTCGGTCTCCGTGTTCCGAGGCCATATCTGTATATGCTTGGCTCGTCAAGTATAACCTGAGTATTCCGCGTGTGCAACTGTTTTGCACCCGTTGTATTTGAACGTAGAGCCTATCACACCCGATCATCACGTGGTGTCTCAGCACGAAGAACTTTCGCAATGGTGCATACTCAGGGAGAACACTTCTTGATAATTAGTGAGAGATCATCTTATAATGCTACCGTCAAAAAAGCAAGATAAGATGCATAAAAAGATAAACATCACATGCAATCAATATAAGTGATATGATATGGCCATCATCATCTTGTGCTGTGATCTCCATCTCCGAAGCACCGTCATGATCACCATCGTCACCGGCGCGACACCTTGATCTCCATCGTAGCATCATTGTCGTCTCGCCAATCTTATGCTTCCACGACTATCGCTACCGCTTAGTGATAAAGTAAAGCATTACAACGCGATTGCATTGCATACAATAAAGCAACAACCATATGGCTCCTGCCCGTTGCCGATAACTCGGTTACAAAACATGATCATCTCATACAATAAAATTTAGCATCATGTCTTGACCATATCACATCACAACATGCCCTGCAAAAACAAGTTAGACGTCCTCTACTTTGTTGTTGCAAGTTTTACGTGGCTGCTACGGGCTTAAGCAAGAACCAATCTTACCTACGCATCAAAACCACAACGATAGTTTGTCAAGTTGGTGCTGTTTTAACCTTCGCAAGGACCTGGCGTAGCCACACTCGGTTCAACTAAAGTTGGAGAAACTGTCACCCGCAAGCCACCTATGTGCAAAGCACGTCGGGAGAACCGGTCTCGCGTAAGCGTACGCGTAATGTCGGTCCGGGCCGCTTCGTCCAACAATACCGCCGAACCAAAGTATGACATGCTGGTAAGCAGTATGACTTATATCGCCCACAACTCACTTGTGTTCTACTCGTGCATATAATATCAACATATAAATCCTAGGCTCGGATGCCACTGTTGGGTTTCATAGTAATTTCAAAAAAATTCCTACACTCATGCAAGATCATGGTGATGCATAGCAACGAGAGGGGAGAGTATGATCTACGTACCCTTGTAGATCGACAACGGAAGCGTTTAGTTGATGTAGTCGTACGTCTCCACGGCCCGACCGATCAAGCACCGAAACTACGGCACCTCCGAGTTCTAGCACACGTTCAGCTCGATGACGATCCCTGGACTCCGATCCAGCAAAGTGTCGGGGAAGAGTTCCGTCAGCACGACGGCGTGGTGATGATCTTGAGGCACTACCTTGCAGTTCGCCTAGGCACCGCTACAATATTATCAAGGACTATGGTGGAAGGGGGCACCGTACACGGCTAAGAATATGATCACGTGGATCAACTTGTGTTTCTCTGGGGTGCCCCTGCCTCCGTATATAAAGGCTCAAGGGGGGGGTGCGGCCGGCCTAGGAGAGGCGCGCCAGGAGGAGTCCTACTCCCTCTGGGAGTAGGATTCCCCCCCCCCAATCCTAGTTGGAATAGGATTCGCGGAGGGGGGAAAAGAGAGAGGGGGGCCGGCCCCCTCTCCTTGTCCTATTCGGACCAAGGGAGGGGAGGGGCGCGCGGCCCATCTTGGGCTGCCCCTTCTCTTTTCCACTAAGGCCCACTTAGGCCCATATAGCTCCCGGGGGGTTCCGGTAACCTCCCGGTACTCCGGTAAAATCCCGATTTCACCCGGAACACTTCCGATATCCAAACATAGGCTTCCAATATATCAATCTTTATGTCTCGACCATTTCGAGACTCCTCGTCATGTCCGTGATCACATCCGGGACTCCGAACAACTTCGGTACATCAAAATGCATAAACTCATAATATAACTTCATCAAACCTTAAGCGTGCGGACCCTACGGGTTCGAGAACAATGTAGACATGACCGAGACACGTCTCCGGTCAATAACCAATAGCGGAACCTGGATGCTCATATTGGCTCCTACATATTCTACGAAGATCTTTATCGGTCAGACCGCATAACAACATACGTTGTTCCCTTTGTCATCGGTATGTTACTTGCCCGAGATTCGATCGTATCTCAATACCTAGTTCAATCTCGTTACCGGCAAGTCTCTTTACTCGTTCTGTAATACATCATCCCGCAACTAATTCATTAGTTGCAATGCTTGCAAGGCTTAAGTGATGTGCATTACCGAGAGGGCCCAGAGATACCTCTCCGACAATCGGAGTGACAAATCCTAATCTCGAAATATGCCAACCCAACATGTACCTTTGGAGACACCTGTAGAGCTGTTTTATAACCACCCAGTTACGTTGTGACGTTTGGTAGCACACAAAGTGTTCCTCTGGCAAACGGGAGTTGCATAATCTCATAGTCATAGGAACATGTATAAGTCATGAAGAAAGCAATAGCAACATACTAAATGGTCGGGTGCTAAGCTAATGGAATGGGTCATGTCAATCAGATCATTCAACTAATGATGTGATCCTGTTAATCAAATGACAACTCTTTGTCCATGGTTAGGAAACATAACCATCTTTGATTAACAAGCTAGTCTAGTAGAGGCATACTAGTGACACTCTGTTTGTCTATGTATTCACACATGTATCATGTTTCCGGTTTAATACAATTCTAGCATGAATAATAAACTTTTATCATGATATATAAGGAAATAAATAATAACTTTATTATTGCCTCTAGGGCATATTTCCTTCACTCTGTGGCCTCAGATGGCACGATCTGCTCCAGTTCTAAGGACATTGCAGCAACAGGGACCATCTCCTGGGTGTGATCTGATGACGGATTTAAGTCATGTTCATCGGGGCGAGGGGGAGCGATCGCTGCGGTCTCAAATCCATTGAAGATCAAGTCTCCCCGGGTATCCGCGACATAGTTCAAGCTTCCGAATCTGACCAGGTGGCCAGGGGCATAGCTATCGATCTACTCCAGATGGCCAAGCGAGTTGGCCCGCAGTACGAAGCCGCCGAACACGAAAATCTGTCCGGGGAGGAAGGTTTCTCCTTGGACAGTGTCACTATAGACGATTTAAGGGGCCATCGAACCTTTCGTTGACGGCACAGGGAACTCTCAATGAAAGCACCAATGTCGATGTCAAAACCGGCGGATCTCGGGTAGGGGGTCCCGAACTGTGCGTCTAGGATCGATGGTAACAGGAGACACGGGACATAATGTTTACCCAGGTTCGGGACCTCTCTATGGAGGTAATACCCTACGTCCTTCTTGATTTATATTGGTGAATATGGGTGTTACAAGAGTTGATCTACCACGAGATCGTAATGTCTAAACCCTAGAAGTCTAGACCGTATGACTATGGTAATGAATGTATATCCTTTCCAGACTAACCCCTTCGGTTTATATAGACGCCGAGGGGATCTAGGGTTTACATAGAGTCGGTTACATAAGAAGGAATCTTCATAGTCGGTCGCCAAGGAGAGTCCAATCCGGACACGGGTACAGTCTTCGGCCTTCATGTCTTCACAGCCCATCAGTCCGGCCCATGGATAACAGGCCGGACGCTTGAGGACCCCTTAGTCCAGGACTCCCTCAGGGTCCACGAGGCAGGGGGGAGTGCCCAAGGGGTGGGCGCGCCCTCCACCCTCGTGGGCACATGGTGGTCCCCCTGGTGTGTTCTCAGTGCCAATAATTCTTAAATATTCTAGAAAAAATCATATTAAATTTTCAGGGCATTTGGAGAACTTTTATTTTCGGGGTATTTTTTATTGCAAGGATAATTCAGAAAAATAGACAGAAAATACTATTTTTACTTTATTTAATAATAACATATAAAAGGAGGGTACAGAAGAGTTGTGCTTTCTAACTTCATCCATCTCATGCTCATCAAAAGGAATCCACTAACAAGGTTGATCAAGTCTTGTTAACAAACTCATTCCGAATCGCATGAAACCGGAGAAATTTTCGAATAACACTAGGTTACCTCAACTGGGATATGCACATCCCCAACAATAAGAATATCATATTTCTTCTTGACAGTAGGAAGAGGAAATTCAAAACCTCCAATAATAATCATTGAAATTTTCCAATAGAATTGATACTATGGACTTGAGGTTGTTTCCTCGAAAAGTGTACCGTATGCTCATTACCATTAACATGAAAAGTGACATTGCCTTTGTTGCAATCAATAACAGCCCCTGCAGTATTCAAAAAGGGTCTACCAAGGATAATCGACATACTATCGTCCTCGGGAATATCAAGAATAACAAAGTCCGTTAAAATAGTAACGTTTGCAACCACAACAGGCACATCCTCACAAATACCGACAGGTATAGCAGTTGATTTATCAGCCATTTGCAAAGATATTTCAGTAGGTGTCAACTTATTCAAATCAAGTCTACGGATATAAAGAGAGAGGCATAACACTAACACCGGCTCCGAGATCACATAAAGCAGTTTTAACATAGTTTCTTTTAATGGAGCATGGTATAGTTGGTACTCCTGGATCTCCAAGTTTCTTTGGTATTCCACCCTTAAAAGTATAATTAGCAAGCATGGTGGAAATTTCAGCTTCTATCTTTCTTTTTATTGTAACAATATCTTTCATGTTACTTAGCATAAGGATTCATTTTAAGCATATCAGTCAAACGCATACGCAAAAAGATAGGTCTAATCATTTCAGCAAAGCGCTCAAAATCCTCATCATCCTTTTTCTTGGATGGTTTAGGAGGAAAAGGCATGGGTTTCTGAACCCATGGTTCTCTTTCTTTACCGTGCTTCCTAGCAACAAAGTCTCTCTTATCATAACGTTGATTCTTTGATTGTGGGTTATCAAGATCAACAGCAGGTTCAATCTCTACATCATTGTCATTGCTAGGTTGAGCATCAACATGAACATCATCATTAACATTATCACTAGGTTCATGTTCATTACCAGATTGTGTTTCAGCATCAGAAATAGAAATATCATTGGGATTCTCAGGTGTGTCAAACAGGTTCACTAGAAGCATGCAAAGTCCTATCATTTTTCTTTTTCTTCTTCTTAGAAGAACTAGGTGCATCAATATTAGTTCTCTGAGAATCTTGCTCAATTCTCTTAGGGTGGCCCTCAGGATACAAAGGTTCCTGAGTCATTTTACCCCCTCTAGTCATAACTCTAACAACATTATCATTTTTCTTATTATTTAATTCATTGAGAAAATCATTCTGAGCTTTAAGTACTTGTTCTACTTGAGTGGTAACCATAGAAGCATGTTTACTAATAAGTTTAAGTTCACCTTTAACTCTAGACATATAATCACTCAAGTGTTCAATCATATAAGCATTACATTTCAATTGTCTACCAACATAAGCATTGAAGTTTTCTTGTTTAACAATAAAATTATCAAACTCATCCAAGCATTGGCTAGCAGACTTATTACGAGGAATATCACCTTCATCAAATCTATAGAGAGAATTTACCTTTACTACCTGTGTCGGGTTATCAAGACCATGTATTTCTTCAATAGGTGGTAAATTCTTAA